>NW_028165901.1:27500-82746 GCF_964263955.1 Coregonus lavaretus | reverse complement strand
GGGTACAGTAGGGTGCAGTATAGAACAGAACAGAACAGTAGGGTACAGTAGGGTGCAGTATAGAACAGAAGGGTACAGTAGGGTACAGTAGGGTACAGTAGGGTACAGTATAGAACAGAACAGAACAGTAGGTACAGTAGGGTAGAGTATAGAACAGAACAGTACAGAACAGTAGGGTACAGTAGGGTAGAGTATAGAACAGAACAGTAGGGAACAGTAGGGTACAGTATAGAACAGAACAGAACAGTAGGTACAGTAGGGTACAGTATAGAACAGAACAGAACAGTAGGGTACAGTAGGGTAGAGTATAGAACAGAACAGAACAGTAGGGTACAGTAGGGTACAGTATAGAACAGAACAGAACAGTAGGTACAGTAGGGTTCAGTAGGGTGCAGTATAGAACAGTAGGGTACAGTAGGGTACAGTATAGAACAGAACAGTAGGGTACAGTAGGGTACAGTATAGAACAGAACAGTAGGGTACAGTAGGGTACAGTATAGAACAGAACAGAACAGTAGGGTTCAGTAGGGTACAGTAGGGTGCAGTATAGAACAGAACAGAACAGTAGGGTTCAGTAGGGTACAGTAGGGTGCAGTATAGAACAGAACAGAACAGTACAGAACAGTAGGGTTCAGTAGGGTACAGTAGGGTGCAGTATAGAACAGAACAGAACAGTAGGGTTCAGTAGGGTACAGTAGGGTGCAGTATAGAACAGAACAGAACAGTAGGGTTCAGTAGGGTACAGTATAGAACAGAACAGTAGGGTACAGTATAGAACAGAACAGAAGGGTAGAGTATAGAACAGAACAGTAGGGTACAGTAGGGTACAGTATAGAACAGAACAGAACAGTAGGGTTCAGTAGGGTACAGTAGGGTGCAGTATAGAACAGAACAGAACAGTAGGGTTCAGTAGGGTACAGTAGGGTACAGTATAGAACAGAACAGAACAGTAGGGTTCAGTAGGGTACAGTAGGGTGCAGTATAGAACAGAACAGAACAGTAGGTACAGTAGGGTTCAGTAGGGTACAGTAGGGTGCAGTATAGAACAGTAGGGTTCAGTAGGATACAGTAGGGTACAGTATAGAACAGAACAGAACAGTAGGTACAGTAGGGTACAGTAGGGTACAGTATAGAACAGAACAGTAGTGTACAGTAGGGTACAGTAGGGTACAGTATAGAACAGAACAGAACAGTAGGGTACAGTAGGGTACATTATAGAACAGAACAGAACAGTAGGTACAGTAGGGTACAGTATAGAACAGAACAGTAGTGTACAGTAGGGTACAGTATAGAACAGAACAGTAGGGTACAGTAGGGTACAGTATAGAACAGAACAGAACAGTAGGGTACAGTAGGGTAGAGTATAGAACAGAACAGTAGGGTACAGTAGGGTACAGTATAGAACAGAACAGAACAGTAGGGTACAGTAGGGTAGAGTATAGAACAGAACAGTAGGGTACAGTAGGGTACAGTAGGGTACAGTATAGAACAGAACAGTAGGGTACAGTAGGGTACAGTATAGAACAGAACAGTAGGGTACAGTAGGGTACAGTATAGAACAGAACAGAACAGTAGGGTACAGTAGGGTACAGTAGGGTACAGTAGGGTAGAGTAGGGTACAGTAGGGTACATTAGGGTAGAGTAGGGTACAGTAGGGTAGAGTAGGGTACAGTAGGGTACAGTATAGAACAGAACAGTAGGGTACAGTAGGGTAGAGTAGGGTACAGTAGGGTAGAGTAGGGTACAGTAGGGTACAGTAGGGTACAGTATAGAACAGAACAGAACAGTAGGGTAGAGTAGGGTAGAGTAGGGAACAGAACAGTAGGGAACAGTAGGGTACAGTATAGAACAGAACAGTAGGGTACAGTAGGGTACAGTATAGAACAGAACAGTAGGGTACAGTAGGGTACAGTATAGAACAGAACAGTAGGGTACAGTAGGGTACAGTAGGGTAGAGTATAGAACAGAACAGTAGGGTACAGTAGGGTAGAGTATAGAACAGAACAGAACAGTAGGGTAGAGTATAGAACAGAACAGTAGGGTAGAGTAGGGTACAGTATAGAACAGAACAGTAGGGTACAGTAGGGTACAGTAGGGTGCAGTAGGGTGAAGTATAGAACAGTAGGGTAGAGTATAGAACAGAACAGTAGGGTACAGTAGGGTACAGTAGGGTGCAGTAGGGTACAGTAGGGTACAGTATAGAACAGAACAGTAGGGTACAGTAGGGTACAGTAGGGTACAGTAGGGTACAGTAGGGTGCAGTATAGAACAGTAGGGTAGAGTATAGAACAGAACAGTAGGGAACAGTAGGGTACAGTAGGGTACAGTAGGGTGCAGTATAGAACAGTAGGGTAGAGTATAGAACAGAACAGTAGGGAACAGTAGGGTACAGTATAGAACAGAACAGTAGGGGACAGTAGGGTACAGTAGGGTACAGTAGGGTGCAGTAGGGTGCAGTATAGAACAGTAGGGTAGAGTATAGAACAGAACAGTAGGGTGCAGTATAGAACAGTAGGGTGCAGTATAGAACAGAACAGTAGGGTACAGTAGGGTACAGTAGGGTCCAGTATAGAACAGAACAGAACAGTAGGGTACAGTAGGGTGCAGTATAGAACAGAACAGTGCAGTAGGGTACAGTAGGGTACAGTATAGAACAGAACAGTAGGGTACAGTAGGGTAGAGTAGGGTACAGTACAGAACAGTAGGGTACAGTAGGGTACAGTATAGAACAGAACAGAACAGTAGGGTACAGTAGGGTGCAGTATAGAACAGAACAGTGCAGTAGGGTACAGTAGGGTGCAGTATAGAACAGAACAGAACAGTAGGGTACAGTAGGGTGCAGTATAGAACAGAACAGAACAGTAGGGTACAGTAGGGTACAGTATAGAACAGAACAGTAGGGTACAGTAGGGTAGAGTAGGGTACAGTACAGAACAGTAGGGTACAGTAGGGTGCAGTATAGAACAGAACAGAACAGTAGGGTACAGTAGGGTACAGTAGGGTACAGTAGGGTACAGTATAGAACAGAACAGTAGGGTAGAGTAGGGTAGAGTAGGGTGCAGTATAGAACTGAACAGAACAGTAGGGTAGAGTAGGGTACAGTAGGGTAGAGTAGGGTACAGTAGGGTACAGTATAGAACAGAACAGTAGGGTACAGTAGGGTACAGTATAGAACAGAACAGAACAGTAGGGTACAGTATAGAACAGAACAGAACAGTAGGGTACAGTAGGGTACAGTATAGAACAGAACAGTAGGGTACAGTAGGGTAGAGTAGGGTACAGTACAGAACAGTAGGGTACAGTAGGGTGCAGTATAGAACAGAACAGAACAGTAGGGTACAGTAGGGTACAGTAGGGTACAGTAGGGTACAGTATAGAACAGAACAGTAGGGTAGAGTAGGGTAGAGTAGGGTGCAGTATAGAACTGAACAGAACAGTAGGGTAGAGTAGGGTACAGTAGGGTAGAGTAGGGTACAGTAGGGTACAGTATAGAACAGAACAGTAGGGTACAGTAGGGTGCAGTATAGAACAGAACAGAAGGGTAGAGTATAGAACAGAACAGTAGGGTACAGTAGGGTACAGTATAGAACAGAACAGAACAGTAGGGTACAGTAGGGTACAGTAGGGTGCAGTATAGAACAGAACAGTGCAGTACATTACAGTAAAACTCAGTGAGTTTTGGCTTCTGTCTCTTAAATCCTCTTCAGCTGTGAGATGACAGGTTGATATGTTCATTCTGACCTACATTATTATCACACTCAAGTCAATGCAATTACATCAAACTGCTGTGTGGTGACGTCTTGGGCACATCTATAAATGATCTCACTGTACTATCATTCACAGATGTCTCCAGCATCGCTATGTCTGCTTCCCAATTGGAACCCTATTCCCTATATAGGGCCCTATTGGTCCTGGTTAAAAGTAGTGTGCTACCCTATATAGTGCCCTATTGGTCCTGGTTAAAAGTAGTGTACTACCCTATATATAGTGCCCTGTTGGTCCTGGTTAAAAGTAGTGTACTACCCTATATAGTGCCCTATTGGTCCTGGTTAAAAGTAGTGTACTACCCTATATATAGTGCCCTATTGGTCTGTCCTGGTTAAAAGTAGTGTACTACCCCATATAGTGCCCTATTGGTCCTGGTTAAAAGTAGTGTACTACCCCATATAGTGCCCTATTGGTCCTGGTTAAAAGTAGTGTACTACCCTATATTTAGTGCCCTATTGGTCCTGGTTAAAAGTAGTGTACTACCCTATATATAGTGCCCTATTGGTCCTGGTTAAAAGTAGTGTACTACCCTATATATAGTGCCCTATTGGTCCTGGTTAAAGGTAGTGTACTACCCTATATATATAGTGCCCTATTGGTCCTGGTTAAAAGTAGTGTACTACCCTATATATAGTGCCCTATTGGTCCTGGTTAAAAGTAGTGTACTACCCTATATATAGTGCCCTATTGGTCCTGGTTAAAAGTAGTGTACTACCCTATACAGTGCCCTAATGGTCCTGGTTAAAAGTAGTGTACTACCCTATATAGTGCCCTATTGGTCCTGGTTAAAAGTAGTGTGCTACCCTATATATAGTGCCCTATTGGTCCTGGTTAAAAGTAGTGTACTACCCTATATAGTGCCCTATTGGTCCTGGTTAAAAGTAGTGTACTACCCTATATATAGTGCCCTATTGGTCCTGGTTAAAAGTAGTGTGCTACCCTATATAGTGCCCTATTGGTCCTGGTTAAAAGTAGTGTACTACCCTATATATAGTGCCCTATTGGTCCTGGTTAAAAGTAGTGTACTACCCTATATATAGTGCCCTATTGGTCCTGGTTAAAAGTAGTGTACTACCCTATATATAGTGCCCTATTGGTCCTGGTTAAAAGTAGTGTACTACCCTATATATAGTGCCCTATTGGTCCTGGTTAAAAGTAGTGTACTACCCTATATATAGTGCCCTATTGGTCCTGGTTAAAAGTAGTGTACTACCCTATATATAGTGCCCTATTGGTCCTGGTTAAAAGTAGTGTACTACCCTATATAGGGCCCTATTGGTCCTGGTTAAAAGTAGTGTACTACCCTATATATAGTGCCCTATTGGTCCTGGTGAAAAGTAGTGTACTACCCTATATAGGGCCCTATTGGTCCTGGTTAAAAGTAGTGTACTACCCTATATATAGTGCCCTATTGGTCCTGGTTAAAAGTAGTGTACTACCCTATATATAGTGCCCTATTGGTCCTGGTTAAAAGTAGTGTACTACCCTATATATAGTGCCCTATTGGTCCTGGTTAAAAGTAGTGTACTACCCTATATATAGTGCCCTATTGGTCCTGGTTAAAAGTAGTGTACTACCCTATATATAGTGCCCTATTGGTCCTGATTAAAAGTAGTGTACTACCCTATATATAGTGCCCTATTGGTCCTGGTTAAAAGTAGTGTACTACCCTATATATAGTGCCCTATTGGTCCTGGTTAAAAGTAGTGTACTACCCTATATATAGTGCCCTATTGGTCCTGGTTAAAAGTAGTGTGCTATCTAAGAAGTAGGATGCCATTTTGGAGGAAGTCATAGAAAAACAACATAGGACCCACCTCTACCATGAGTCGTCTAAATGCAACACATGCTTTGTTACTAGCCAGGTACCGAAACAGAAAAGAAGTGTTGTGAATATTAAGCATACAAAGGCATTGTCATGAAGAGGGTGTCGGAAGCCAAGATGGCCAATTACACTATAATAGCACAACGTCCCCCCCACACACACAAAAATATCTGTCTCACCGTGTCAGAGAGAGCATTCTTTTATTTTTTCTCATTTGTTTCATTTTTGTTATTTTTTTTTTTTAAACTGAAATTCAATTATGAAAAGAAAATGATGCCTCATCACTATTCCGTTGAATGGGGATTGGAATGAGATGCAAATTAGTGTGGTGGTATGCGGTTTTAGGCCTTTTTGTCACAGCGTAACAGTTTAATGTTGATAGGAAAAGGGAAGGTTAAAATAAATCCGTTCTCTGCTTTCTAAGGAGGGAGTGACGCTTCCTTGGGGGGGGGAGACACAGAGGACCAATATCATTATAATAATATGATAAACACAACTGGAACATGTTAAGACTAAACGGCCCATTCAGGAGCTAAAGTACTTATATGGTTATGTGGCCTCTCGTATAAAATACTATTTCCATGATAAACAATACAAAATAACAGATCATTGTTTTCATAACATCTGTTAAAGATAGATATTTCAATTCAAAATATGCTATCTTAGAGTTTTTTTTTTTTTGGGGGTTGTTAAGTAATTGAAAAGGCTGAATAGTAATGCTATTTTCAATATATCCGTCAGCTTATTACCCAAATGTATCGTTTTATTCAGAGAAAATAATCTCCTGTTTGATATAATGACAGTTTCTGCATTAGGCTTAAATGTAACCATTTAACTGACTGACACAGACACACACACACACACACACACACACACAAACACACACACACACACACACACACACACACACACACACAAACACACACAGACACACTCACAGGGTTCACGGGCCCATCTGTCTGCCACATCCCTTCTTAATGTGGCCCCAGTCAGCGCGCTGCCAACATGTCACAATCTAGTTTGCAGTTAGCCACTGAACACGCCAACAGAGCTCTTCATGCACATTTCAGGACACCTTCAGCCTCACACAAGGGTTTTGACGGTTGACTCAAGGACGGCTGATGTTTTTGAAGCTTCCTAAAATGCACACCATAACTGCAACGTTTCAGAATCTAGTTAGCAGTTATGCTGTGTTCATAACCAAGTGGGAAGGTGGTACTTTCCAGTTGTGTATAAGTAGTAAATACTAGTTGGATGCGTTCACGTGCTTTAAACTCGGTGAGAAACACTGATTGGCTAATGGCAAACGAGCTACGTCGATCATAAAACTATAAGTCCAATCAAATCAAATCAAATTTTATTGCCCACATGCGCCGAATACAACAGATGCAGACATTACAGTGAAATGCTTACTTACAGCCCTTAACCAACAGTCAACAGTCAACAGTCAACCAAAAGTACAGCTATCATGCTGCAAACAAATTATAACGTCCCCAAAAAAAACATATTAATAGATTGCTTTTTATAAATAATGTTTTGCTGTTGCATTTAACTGCCAAAAATGCTGTTATCGAGGAGGCCTCCTGTAGCTCAGTTTGGTAGAGCACGGCGCTTGAAACGCCAGGGTTGTGTTTTCGATTCCCACGGGGGGGGGGGGGGGGCAGTATGAAAAATGTATGCACTCACTAAAACTGTAAGTCGCTCCGGATAAGAGCGTCTGCTACATGACTTAAAATATACATGTAAAATGTAATTTCCTTAGTAGGTCAGAGGTCAGCGTGTGGAGAAGTCGGAGCTCAGGGTGATAGTTTCCCACTAGTAAATGACCAGTTTCGGGGGGGCGTTCAAGTGGATTTTCCAAAGTCGCATGTGGTAAATACCACCTTCCCACTTTGGTTATGAACGCAAGGGTTAGCCACTAAACACGCAAACGGATCCCAGCCCGCTCAGCCTGGAGTAAGGTGCACATTTTTAGGAAACCTTTCGTCAGCCTCCCAAAACCTCACCCCCCAGTACCTTGAGTCAACCATCAACGCCTCGTGAGCAAATTGAGCAAATTGAGGCGGCAGGTAGCTTAGTGGTTAAGAGCGTTGTGCCAGTAACCGAAAGGTTGCTGGTTCTAATCCCCGAGCCGACTAGGTGAAAAATCTGTCGATGTGCCCTTGAGCAAGGCACTTAACCCCTAATTGCTCCTGTAAGTCGCTCTGGATAAGAGTGTCTGCTAAATGACGTAAATGTAAATGCAAATGGAGAAAATGGCAACGGTGGTGGTGGTAATGTGATGAGTCGTGTAGAAATGCAGAGTTATATATTGGAAGATGGTGTACTACAGAGCAAAGACTGGGGGGCGGAGGCGTGACGATTGACATGACAACTGACTCAAGCAGGGGTTTGACAATATTGACTCAAGGAGGGGTGAGGCATGAGGTTGTCCTAAAATGTACACCATACCAGTGCCTGAAGCCTGCGTTAAAGGCCTCACAGACAGAGACTAAAGCCTTGTTTATACCTGGTGCAAACGTGCGTCATTTCACCTGAAGGGGGTGTCCTAAAATGTACACCATTCCAGTGCCCGCAGCCTGCGTTAAAGGCCTCACAGACAGAGACTAAAGCCTTGTTTATACCTGCTGCTAACGTGCGTCCTTTCACCTGAACTTATCCACAATCTGATTGTAGCCGTTGTATCTACACCTGGTATTAAAACGTGTCTCTTATCCGTTCTCTGTGTCCGCATTGTGACCAGATATCCTGGTCCCTCCCTGTATGCTAATTATTTGACCAATTTTTTTTTTTACAAATCATATTTGTTTATTTATTTTTAAGACACATATTGATGCCGTAAGTCAATGGTGCCACCTGTCAGTGATTTTAAAAGGCGGGATGATTATGATTTAAATGGTTTCACCGTCCAGATGTGTCTATACTTGAAATTTATCCGGACACAATGCGTGTCTGACCAACTCCGGAGGTGGTCGGGAAGATCTGATCACAATCAGATCGCAATGTGTCTTTTAAATCGTCCACACCTGTCTAAAAGATCAGGACAAAGGAGGCATTTTAGAAACAGGGTTTAAAGGTAGCAGTCGGTGTCTGTCTACTCTGTAGGTCGGTACCGCCCCACACCAAACCCACCACAGACCAGTGTCAGCAGCACCAATCAGGGCCCAAACCAACCACAGACCAGTGTCAGCAGCACCAATCAGGGCTCTAACCCACCACAGACCAGTGTCAGCAGCACCAATCAGGGCTCTAACCCACCACAGACCAGTGTCAGCAGCACCAATCAGGGCTCTAACCCACCACAGACCAGTGTCAGCAGCACCAATCAGGGCTCTAACCCACCACAGACCAGTGTCAGCAGCACCAATCAGGGCTCTAAACCACCACAGACCAGTGTCAGCAGCACCAATCACGGCTCAAACCCCTTTCCCAGTAGCGATCATTCTCATTTGCATACGTCCTTGCAGTTGGCCGTTGGTAGTTGGCAAAGGCTCCTAATGACGAATGGTTCTTGCCCGCAATCCAACTTGGCAATCCAAGGCTTCAGGACTCAGACACTAAACGATCCCGACGTTCCCTGCTCCGTCTCTGTCGACCCAGTTTAGAGTTTATGGGTTTTGGAACCTGGAACTGCTGTTGGGTTCTGGAAGCGTCCCCGTTAGAATGCGGTGCCAGAGTTGGGGGTGCCTGTCTTCTTGAGGCGACTGACAGATGCATCATTCTGCTGGTTCTCACTGCCTGCGGTAGAATAAGGTTGAGACGGTGTGGCAGGCGTTGGCACGTATGAGCCATCAGTGTGTGTGTGTGTGCGCGTGTTTGTGTTTGTGTCTCTTTGGATGAGCAGAGATTCACATCGGGTGCAGGGTTTTGTTAGTCCCCCTGCGACTCACTTGGACGGCGACTTCTGTTTTTTTTTTACGAGTGTTCTCTATGTTCGACGACACATTGAGCTTTGTGTTGAACTGGAATCTCACAAACTGGGCCCGGGGATTTACTAGAGCTGGGTCTGAGCGATGTACGACCCCAAAAGGCCATGGTCAAAAAAATAGTGCACTATATAGGGAAAAGAATCCATTTGGGACGCAGCCGAGGAGAAGATCATAGGGCTTGTATAAGGATCACAGGGCTATTTTGCTTCCTTTATTTTGGCAAGCTAATTATCCCGGGATCAATAAAGCGAATCTAATTTACTCTAAAAGGGAAGTCGATTTCCCTTCACCTCTTTTTTGTTTTGTTTTATATTAAGCGTCTTGTGAAAAACTTGTTTGTGAAACCACACTTTAAATACATGTTGATTAGAATCGATGTTTGATTTGATTAGGAAGTTGTTGGGTATTTTTTTGTGTGTGTATTATTATTTGTTTTAAATTATAGGGGGGGGGGGGGGGTGGTAGATCAGCTTTAATATTGCAGATAGATTGCATGTTAAAAACGTTATATTTTAAATCAGACTTCATTTGGGGTAGTGATATAATGTTCTGTAGGTATAACCCTGTTTTACTTAAATGGATTACCAACTGGGGTCATTTGACCCAATAAGAAACAATTGGAAAGAGCAACAATCATAGCTAAATATAAACTTAATTCTTATCAAAACGACATTCGACATGTAAATAATGTTATCTGAAAAAACTAACCCAAAAAAACAGACAATTTGCATATTCTGTAAAAAATTAAATACAAATATTTCCCCTTAAATAATGTGAACGTTTTTTTTTAAAGTACAATCCACATTAGTACTGAAAAGCAGATTTACTATCATTTGATTGCAGTATAGTTTAGTTTTCAGAATGTTGAAGTAAATATTAATTTTGACATATTTATTTATGTGGTAAAAACGTACTGCCAATTAAAGGGGTGGTACACCAAAATGTGATAAATACTTAATTTTATTGACAAAAAAAGTGTTTAATCCATTGATCATGAGAGACAATGACCAAAAAACATGGCTTAGTTGTCTTTATTTACAAAAGACAGCATTAGCATTACTGCTAGTGAAACAATGAGAGTACTAGGGTCTATGGCAGGATGCTTCAAAAAGCCCAAATCCTCAAATCCCATAACAAGTTGCACATATAGAATATTGGAGGAAATTATTGGAATTCTGGTATTAATAAAACATTTTAGATTTGTACTATTTTTCAGGGGGGAGAATAAACTCCCAATACAGCAGCATGTGTACATTTAATTATTATTATTATTATTATATTATTTAAGGGTAGCTGTTTCTGGATTACAGTAGTCTGGATTACCTCTGGTGGTATAGATAACTGATTATTATGGAGAAACCTGGATTCAAATAAATACTTTTTTTTTATGAGCTTTTCTTTATATGAAGATCAACAGTAAGTTTCAACAGCACTCTCTGGAGTAGCACCATGGTGTAGCCGGATGACAGCTAGCTTCCGTCCTCCTCTGGGTACATTGACTTCAATACAAAACCTAGGAAGCTCATGGTTCTCACCCCCTTCCATAGACTTACACAGTAATTATGACAACTTCCGGAGGACGTCCTCCAACCTATCAGAGCTCTTGCAGCATGAACTGACATGTTGTCGACCCAATCAAAGGATCAGAGAATAAATCTAGTACTGAAAGCGTAAGCTATAGCTAGTTAGCACTGCAGTGAGTAAAATGTTGTGAGTAGTCGACTCAAAGAGAGAGAAAGACAATAGTTGAACAGTTTTGAAAAAATTAATTTCTTCAAAAATCAAGGAGAAGCAGCAGAGAGACAGACCGAGAGAGAGAGAGAGAGATAGATTTTTTTTTTTTTTTTTTGTTTACCTTTCACGTTTCACAGTTTATTTAGTAGACTCAGCAACCTGACTCAAACAGAGAGGAATGCTATTTATGCTAGCTAGCTGGCTAAGGCTATCCAACACTGTAACTCTTCCACTCAAGGTAAGCTTTCGGTTTTATTAATTTATTTCCACCGGGGCCCGCTGGTACAACTGCTAAACTGCACTGCATGATTGTACACATGGATTGGATTGTGGGTTTACTAACGCGTTAGCTTTAGTTTATTGACTATAACGTTAGTATGGTTAGTAGGCGGCAGGTAGCTTAGTGGTTAATAGCGTTGTGCCAGTAACCAAAAGGTCGCTGGTTCTAATCCCCAAGCCGACTTGGTGAAAAATCTGTCGATGTGCCCTTGAGCAAGGCACTTAACCCTAATTGCTCCTGTAAAGTCGCTCTGGATAAGAGCGTCTGCTGAAATGTAAATGTATGGTGACAATGATGTAGGCTGTGGTTAGCGGTTATAATATGAAGGTTTGGCTCTGAATGTTTTTTTTCGCATGGTCACAGACAGCTGATGTGTTGTGCACTGAAGTCCACAAGCGAAGGGAAAAGGTGAGAGGAGGAGAGCGCGTAGATGCGAGAAGGATTTATACAACGAGCAAAGCGATCATGCTGCACGTGGCTGCTTTGAAAGTGAACTGCGTTCGGGTGATCAAGGGTGTATTCATTCTTCAAATTCTGTTGCAAAACATTTCTTAAAACGGAAGCAAACGGAACGAAACGGGGATGGACCTACCTGAATTAGTCCAAAAGAAACTCTGGTTTTGGACTCATGATTACACCCCAGAATCAGCTAGATGCAGGCAAGAGTGAGCAAGGTGGTATTGAATGTGTCACTGTCTGTCACATTGATTACGCCAATTTGTCTCTCGACCTGTGCACCTACGTTCTAAACTTTAATTTGTAGGTTGTTGTAACCTCATGATGGGTATAGGGGAAATTTGAGTATCATGTAGTAGCCTAAACCTATCGATGTCACATTGAGCTGGGTGAACGGAATATGAATGACAGTCATCCAATACGCTGCAATAGAACTATGGCCATGCTCACAACAAAAATAAATAGACCTCCCTGATCTTGAACGGCACCAACCGCCACTGCTCTATACGTAGATTCAGAGTGCATCTGAGTTTTGTATTTGATGTTCTATCAAGTATTTACACCATTGGCAGACTTTGTATTACATCGGCAGATTGTTACATGCACAGAAATATGGTTATTTTAGTTTTGTACACAGTCATATGATACGTAGAATAAAACAATCTTAGGCGAGTACATGGGATCCTTTATCTCTGCAGATTATTTGTCTATCTGTTCAAAATCAGTGATACAGGTCCCCCACCACCCTCTGGTGGTCTGGATAACTTATTATGTCTCCAGAGAAACCCAGATTCAAATAAAGGTCCTATTTATCAAATTAATATAGGCAGAATTAAGTGTTTTTGGCTGAGGTTAAAATGACCCCAAAGGACATGTTTATTTTATTTTTTTTGTAAGTCCGTATTGATACAGAAACACTAAACAATTATTTAGATTTATTAAGAACAATTTGATTGACAAAGTCATGAATATTTTGAAGAATTGAATAAACTACCTTTGGTCTATGATTTTAAAAGAATATGCTTCTGGGGTCAAAATTCCCCCCAGTCGGTAGTATGAGGGTTCATAAAAATACTTGATGATAACTCGTTAATGAACATCCATGTTAAGCGTTTGTTTAGACTGTGACCTTTTGCACAGTGAACGACCTGTCCAATTACTGATATTGAGCCTATAGCGATCTCTTTCTGCGTCGATATCAAATTATAGACTAACTTAAAGGTTTCTATAGGGCTAATCAAAATCAAACATTGCTGCATACCACACGGAGGGGAAAATGTTCTGACCTGTGTCAGAAAAACGCCTCAATATTTCCAAGAAAATACATGCATTACTAAACTTATATCCTTGAATTGTGTAATTCTGCCTCGAGGTACTTGTGACTATACGTTTAGCATTATATTACTAATGGATTTATGCAAATTATCGTTTAGTTGGAGAGATAGCAGCGAATTGACATGGTTAATCCAGATCAATAAAAAAAATTTTTTTTAGATGCTGCAATTATTATTCTGAAATGTCTGAAGGGAATAAATGGTGTTTAATAAACATTAAGTTGACACACAAGGGCACTTCGCTACACCGTAAATAGCACCCCTATTCCCTATATAGTGCACTACTTTTGGCCAGAGTCCTATGGGCCCTGGCAATAGTGGCAATAGCCATTCACTGGCTCGTGAAATCCATAGAGCTTAAAATGTCCAACTTGTTGTAGGGTCTTCCAAGTCTAAATTAGCCACTGTCCTTGTAATAGTTGATGAAGTTTCAACCCATCTTTTTGTTCCTTTGTTCTCCTTTAGATCCAGGGTTCCGTAGTTTGCCACGCGTCTTCATTCATTACTAAATTAAACTGTCAAGAACAACGCAATGCCTTTTGTGCATCAGTGTGTTATGTTTAAAGTATATTACGAAATGTCGGTGGTGGTTGGAAACTGTGTAGCCTTCAACCAGTGCTAGGACCCCCCCCCCATATTGACTTGTGCTTCCCAGTAGAGTGGGCGGGTTCAAGCTGTCAATCAGGTCAATAAGTAACCATAAAATGGGAAGCTCATCTAAATAAGAATAAATATAATTCAAATTAATCATACATTATTTATTCTTCTTTAAAGGGCTTTTTTGTCTCCTATGTTACCAGACCCTAATTGTGGCTGCCATTAACAAAACAATTATATTTTCAACTGAAATCTTCGAGGAGGCAAAACTTAAAATCTTCGTATTCAAAGCGTATTTTCTTATTTTCTTCTTAATTTAACACCAATTGTACACCTCAAAAGGTATTTAATCCATCATTCTGTATGAGGGTGGTACTTTTCTGCGTATTTAATCATATGCTGCTTCCTACAGCAGACACAGCTTGGTGATAGGTCGTTCCAAGACGGATGTTTTTTTTTTATCTTAAGGACTACGCTCCGTACATGACCCTTTCAAATCAAATCAAATCAAATAGTACTGGTCACATACACGTGTTTAGCAGATGTTATTTTGCGGGGTGTAGTGAAATGCTTGTGTTTCTAGCTCCAACCGTGCAGTAATATCTAGCAATTCACAACAATAGACATAATGAACACAAACTGAAAGTGAATAATGGAAATAAGAAATATTTAAGTATTAGGACGAGCAATGTCGGAGTGGCACAGACTAAAATACAGTAGAATAGAATACAGTATATACTTATGAGTAAAGCAAAAATATGTAAATATTGTTAAAGTGACTAGTGTTCCATTATTAAAGTGGCCAGTGATTCCATGTCTATGTACAGTGGGGGGGGAAAAAAGTATTTAGTCAGCCACCAATTGTGCAAGTTCTCCCACTTAAAAAGATGAGAGAGGCCTGTAATTTTCATCATAGGTACACGTCAACTATGACAGACAAAAATCACATTGTAGGATTTTTTATGAATTTATTTGCAAATTATGGTGGAAAATAAGTATTTGGTCACCTACAAACAAGCAAGATTTCTGGCTCTCACAGACCTGTAACTTCTTCTTTAAGAGGCTCCTCTGTCCTCCACTCGTTACCTGTATAAATGGCACCTGTTTGAACTTGTTATCAGTATAAAAGACACCTGTCCACAACCACAGTAGAATATATAACAGTATATACATATGAGATGAGTAAAGCAGTATGTAAACATTATTAAAGTGACTAGTGTTCCATTATTAAAGTGGCCAGTGAGTCCAAGTCTATGTATATGGGGCAGCAGCCTCTAAGGTGCAGGGTTACGTAACCGGGTGGAAGCCGCCTAGTGATGGATATTTAACACGCACGCCTCCAACTCAGTCATCAAGTTGGCAGACGACACAACAGTAGTAGGCTTGATTACCAACAATGACGAGATCGCCTACAGGGAGGAGGTGAGGGCTCTGGGAGCGTGGTGCCAGGAAAATAACCTCTCACTCAACGTCAACAAAACAAAGGAGATGATCGTGGACTTCAGGAAAACAGCAGAGGGAGCACGCCCCCCTATCCACATCGACAAGACCGCAGTGGAGAAGGTGGAAAGCTTCAGGTTGCTTGGCGTACACATCGTTGACGATCTGAAAATGGTTCCACCCACGCAGACAGTGTGGTGAAGATGGCACAACAGATCCTCTTCAACCTCAGAAGGCTGAAGAACTTTGGTTTGGCACCTAAAACCCTCACAAACTTTTACAGATGCACAAATTAGAGCATCCTGTCGGGCTGTATCACCGCCTGGTACGGAAACTGCACCGCCCGCAACTGCAGGACTCTCCAGAGGGTGGTATCTTGCCATCTTTTGAGTCCTGAATAGGTTTAATGACTCTTCCCATCATCCAAGTGTTCCTGGGTGTTGTGCTGTCCACGATAAGCACCAAATCATCTGTTCTGAGACTGCCTTTGTATCAAGTTAAGGTACCAAAGGAAGGTACTCCCTTCTCCATCTCGTCCAGAACAGATCCACGAGGTATTGTATCTGTCTCCATCTCTGTCTGGAATATGAGTCCTCCTTCCTGAATAGTCCAGGAGGCTTTTGGTTTTCTTTTTCAACTGCAGCAAGTGATTAGGCGTGAGAGCTTCAAGGTCATTGGGATCGTCAGATACAGCAGTGATTGGGCGATGATTCAATATGGCTCCCACTTCACATGAAGCTGTTTGCAAGCCTTCTTCATCCAATGGCTGCTGTCTCAGGGCCGATGTTAGTATGGAGCTCACCTGGCGGATCAGTCGCTCCCCCCCACACCGCCACGATGGGATCCAGTGGGTGGGTTGAATACCCATATTATTCCATCAGGCAACAAGTTATTTTGAATCTTTCCATGATTCAATCCTTTCAAAGCCTCACTTCATTTCTCGCTAAGAGCCAACATAATTGGTGCCGTTATCTGACCTAATTTCCTTCACTTGACCCCCTCCTGCAGATAAATCTGCCAAATGGCACTGAAACATGAATCTGTGTCAAGGGAAGATGCTACTTCTAGATGAATGGCGCGGCTGACCCAATACCCAATACCTCTGTCTCAACTTGGAGAGCACATGATTCACTATCCAATACCTCTGTCTTAACTTGGAGAGCACATGACTCACTATCCAATACCTCTGTCTTAACTTGGAGAGCGTATTATTCCGTTCACTGTTTCCTATCTGCTTGTGTATGGCTTCTCAAGATGAGTGTGGAGAGGTGGCTGCTTTTACCAACACTGACTGGATTTTTGATATCCTCTGGCATTGCAGCCCTCCTCAACCATCCTCCCACTCTCAGCAGTCCATCCTGCAGAATAGAATCCAGTCTGAAGATGAGGCTGTTTCTCCTGCCTCCAGATCAGCAATCTCCTGATGTCACGCCCTGACCTTTAATGCCTGTTGTTTCTTGTTAGTTTGGTCAGTGGTGTGAATGTTGATTGTTTCTAGAATGTGTATTTCTCTGTTTTGGCCTGGGTGTGGTTCCCAATCAGAGGCAGCTGTCGATCCGTTGTCTCTGATTGGGGATCATACTTAGGCAGCCATGTTGCCTACCTTTAGTAGTTGTGGGATCTTGTTTCTGTGTGTTTGGCTTGTTTGATGTATAGCCTTTAGAACTTCACGTTACGTTGCTTTTGTTGTTTTGTTCTGTGTTTATTTAATAAACGAACATGTACGCATACCACGCTGCACCTTGGTCCAATCCTCAAACTCAACGGACGTGACACCTGAGGGTGAAGAAGATTGCCACTGGCTGCATCATACAGTGGATTTCTCAGCCTGTGCCGTGTCCTCGACAGACGAGCTTCGCTCTGAACTTCTTCATTTTTCTTTTCTACAGCCTTTTTATCTTTACTTTGTGTCAATTATTTTCTCTTCTGACGCGGTTGCTACAGAACAAGTCTTACTGTCGGTAGACAAGCTACAGCTCAATTTTTAAAACATCTCCACTCTTGAGAAAATGTTCCAGCAGTGCAGCTGTATGATCCTGAAATTCCTTGACCGTTACATGATTCACAGTGATCTTCTTGACCTCTGGGTGATCTAATTACATTTTCTTTGATTTTCCCCTTTCAGTTTTGGCCATTGAGCCTCACCCTTTAACAGGAATTCTGGGCCAGTTATCCATTGCTTTGATTGGAGAAATGTCTCTGCATTCATTCCTCGAGAAGTATCATCCACTGGGTTGAGCGGTGATGTCACGTACCTCCATCGAGAGGGTCTGGAACTTTCCCTTATGACTGAGACTCTGTTCACTACGAACGTGTGGAATCTTCTTGATTCATTTGAAAATGTAGTACAACACAGACGTGCTGTCCGTCCAGAACACAGACGTGCTGTCCGTCCAGAACACAGACGTGCTGTCCGTCCAGAACACAGACGTGCTGTCCGTCCAGAATACAGACGTGCTGTCCGTCCAGAATACAGACGTGCTGTCCGTCCAGAATACAGACGTGCTGTCCGTCCAGAATACAGACGCCTCCAACTTCATTTCAAGCTCATGTCTTAGCATTGAATCCCATCCTCACAGCCAGACCAGCAGCCTCCAGCCTCCTGGGGAGGGTCAGTAAGTGGTGTCCCATGATGAAACTACATGATGGTGGTCGTTGTTGTTTACTTGATTGAGGTAGGATGACCACATCCAACCCCACTGGCCTCTCCACATCCAACCCCGCTGGCCTCTCCACATCCAACCCCGCTGGCCTCTCCACATCCAACCTCACTGGCCTCTCCACATCCAACCCCACTGGCGTCTCCACATCCAACTTCACTGGCGTCACTGAAGTGATGAAGCTGGGAAGACTTCATTGTTCCATAACCAGCAGGTTTAATACATCTGGACACATTGAAACGAATCCATTTCCTCCCACTGCACAGCAAAGACCTCTGGGATCTCCTCATCCCATCCACAGTCCAGACTACATAGCTCCTGCTGTATGTTTCTTCCAGTCAGGACAAATGGTGCCAAAAACCCCTAGAGGGATGACTGGTAGAATGCCTCTTCTGGTAATTTGGTTGGGCTTTCATGGCTGTTAATAATATGTCATTTAGCAGACGCTTTTGTCCAAAGCGACTTACAGTCATGCTTGCACACATTTTTTTGTGTATGGGTGGTCCCGGGGATTGAACCCACTACCCTGGCGTTACAAGCGCCGTGCTCTACCAGCTGAGCTACAGAGGACCACGTTCTGAAGGAGAGGGTGTCCTCTTCAGATCATTGAATTGGGTGTGGTAGCTTCACTTTCTGAGGACACTGATTTTAGAAGGTCATCCACGCGAACGTTCATTTTTTTCACAGTTTTACAGATCTCATCATCTTATCTTTGTTGTCATCAGCGGTTTAGTTTAGTGCAAAACTAGAACAGAACTGGGAGAGGAGAACAGATGAACTGTCATCTGGTACTCAGGAAGTCCACATCTTGAGGGGATAGACTGACCTGGTCAAACATGCCCTCTATGTCAGCCATTACGGCGACGGGCTCCTTGGAGAAACCTCAGCAGATCGCCTAAGAGGGTGTTTGAAAGATACGGACCTTGCAGCAGCTCTTTGTTGAATGAAGTGCCCTTGAACGAAGCAATACAAGTCGAAAACCACTGTGATATTTTTCTTTTTTTTGGGTGGTACACCCCATGGTGTGGAATGTACCACACTCGTCCATCCTGCCGGAGCAGCTGGTCCTGAGGCACCTTTTCTGCATGCCCTTGCTTTTTCCACGTAATTTAGAAATCCTTTATAGTCCTCGAAGAATACTATTATTTTCAAACGTCCTTTTGAGGTTGTGAGCACGTCGCTCTGCAATGTGGCGATTAAGTTGGCATATTCACTTCCTCCTTCCAAAAAGGGTAGTTGAAGGTGGTCCTTCTTTAAGTGTAATGGAAGGAAGCGCTGGTCTTCAACAGATAATTCGCTTTTCTCATTGTGAACTTGCTCTGGAAAGTCTCTGTTTTAATGTTCGATCAGCAGCTGTTCTAAGCTCTCAACTGATACTCTGTTCACTGCCACATTCTGTATGGCCCCTCATTTCTGTCATGACAGCTACTGCTGCCGAGTCGTCCATTTATCACCCAACCAAGGACAAAAATAGCAAATAATTAAAGAGCAGCAGTAAAATAATATAACAGTAGGGAGGATATATAGAGGGGGGTACTGGTACAGAGTCAATGTGCGGGGGGCAACGGTTAGTCGAGGTAATTGAGGTAATATGTACATGTCTCCCGAGTGGCGCCGTGGTCTAAGGCACTGCATCGCAGTGCAAGCTGTGCCACTAGAGATCCTGGTTCGAATCCAGGCTCTGTCGTAGCCGGCCGCGACCGGGAGACCCATGGGGCGGTGCACAATTCGTCCAGGGTAGGGGAGGGAATGGCCGGCAGGGAGGTAGCTCAGTTGGTAGAGCATGGCGTTTGCAACGCCAGGGTTGTGGGTTCGATTCCCACGTGGGGCCAGTATGAAAATATAAAAAAAATTAAATAATGTATGCACTCACTAACTGTAAGTCGCTCTGGATAAGAGCGTCTGCTAAATGACGTAAATGTAATGTGGATAGAGTTAAAGTGACTCTACCCACAAGAGATCTTGTGAGGGGAAACTTTCCTTTGTGATGGGAATTTTGCTATGAGTGTAAGGACCACAATACCTCCAGTCTGTTTATTTAGTAACAGGCCACTGGTTTCCCTCAGGCCCATTGTCCATAACAGAATGCCCGTTCTCTCCCCCCCCCCCCCCAGGTTTCCCTCAGGCCCATTGTCCATAACAGAATGCCCGTTCTCTTCCCCCCCCCCCCTGGTTTCCCTCAGGCCCATTGTCCATAACAGAATGCCCGTTCTCTTTCCCCCCCCCCTGGTTTCCCTCAGGCCCATTGTCCATAACAGAATGCCCGTTCTCTCCCCCCCCCCCCCTGGTTTCCCTCAGGCCCATTGTCCATAACAGAATGCCCGTTCTCTTCCCCCCCCCTGGTTTCCCTCAGGCCCATTGTCCATAACAGAATGCCCGTTCTCTTTCCCCCCCCCCTGGTTTCCCTCAGGCCCATTGTCCATAACAGAATGCCCGTTCTCTTTCCCCCCCCCCTGGTTTCCCTCAGGCCCATTGTCCATAACAGAATGCCCGTTCTCTTTCCCCCCCCCCTGGTTTCCCTCAGGCCCATTGTCCATAACAGAATGCCCGTTCTCTTTCCCCCCCCCCTGGTTTCCCTCAGGCCCATTGTCCATAACAGAATGCCCGTTCTCTTTCCCCCCCCCCTGGTTTCCCTCAGGCCCATTGTCCATAACAGAATGCCCGTTCTCTTTCCCCCCCCCCTGGTTTCCCTCAGGCCCATTGTCCATAACAGAATGCCCGTTCTCTTTCCCCCCCCCCTGGTTTCCCTCAGGCCCATTGTCCATAACAGAATGCCCGTTCTCTTTCCCCCCCCCCTGGTTTCCCTCAGGCCCATTGTCCATAACAGAATGCCCGTTCTCTTTCCCCCCCCCCTGGTTTCCCTCAGGCCCATTGTCCATAACAGAATGCCCGTTCTCTTTCCCCCCCCCCTGGTTTCCCTCAGGCCCATTGTCCATAACAGAATGCCCGTTCTCTTCCCCCCCCCTGGTTTCCCTCAGGCCCATTGTCCATAACAGAATGCCCGTTCTCTTCCCCCCCCCTGGTTTCCCTCAGGCCCATTGTCCATAACAGAATGCCCGTTCTCTTTCCCCCCCCCCTGGTTTCCCTCAGGCCCATTGTCCATAACAGAATGCCCGTTCTCTTCCCCCCCCCCTGACGTTGTGATCTGACATAAAGCTTCTTCTCCGTAACAGAATGTTGCTGAGCTGCTGGGATCTAAAAACACAAAAGGTCTGCATGATTTTAGTTTCCTGTAGAATGTTTGATTTTGCACAGGCAACGTGGCGAGGCGACTGCCTTCGTCGCAGACCCCAGTGTGGCCACTTGTGGAAAGAGAAACCCCTCTGCACACATTGCCCTCTGTTGTCTCTCCAGCAGACTCTGGAAGAAACGTTCAACCCTCTCCTCCGTTTTATTGGGCAGCACGTTACCTTCCTCGTGCAATCGTCGCTCATATGACCTTTAATAAAGCATCCAAAGCTAAATGTCTCCTAGCTTCCCTGTACCCCAACCCCAGGTTTCATATGATGACAGCTGCGGACTAGTTCTCTTGCTTGACCCATTTGTTTATTGAAGAAATAAAGCTTGTCTTGAATGCCTGGTACGGCAACTGCTCGGCATCCGACCGTAAAGCACTACAGAGGGTAGTGCGTACGGCCCAGTACATCACTGGGGCCAAGCTTCCTGCCATCCAGGACCTCTATACCAGGCGTTGTCAGAGGAAGGCCCTAAAAATGGTCAAAGACTCCAGCCACCCAAGTCATAGACTGTTCTCTCTGCTACCGCATGGCAAGCGGTACCGGAGCGTCAAGTCTAGGTCCAAAAGGCTTCTTAACAGCTTTTACCCCCAAGCCATAAGACTCCTGAACAGCTAATCATGGCTACCCGGACTATTTGCATTGTCCCCCCCCAACCCCAAGTGGGTCACCTGTAAACACCGGAATTTCTCTGACAGGAAGTAATGACAACCTTTGCTGCTTGACAATGAGTTCAGTCACTTCGTTTGGTCTGTGTAGAACATCAGCAAATATAACCTGCTCAGAATTGTTTGCCATATTGGTGTCACCAGCTGATCATGATGATATATGCTGGTGGCTACTCCTAGGCCATACGTCTTGACTGCGCTTTGGGTTCAGGTGAGGACCAGTGTACATTTCATCCTCTTCTGGTGAGTTCTCCACAGAAGACGGATTGAACTTTTCCAGGGTTCCAAGACAACTAATTCTTCTGGACTCGTCATGATATAAATTCATGCCATCCTTTTTGCGTCTTTGGTCCCATTTTTGGAATCTTCATGTTCTTCCAGAACGTTTATTTGGGCATTAGATGCTGCTATTTAATCATTTCCAGGTTCTCCTTTTTGTCTTTTAGCTCAGCTAGTATTTTTTGCTTCCTCTATCTCAACTTGTTGCTTAGCTTTGAGTGCTTCTGCCTTGGCCAAGAGAGCAGCTATTGCTGCTTCTACTTGTAGTTGAGGATCTCCTAGAGTTTTTTGAAGCGTTGTCATCGGCATCTATTTCAGGGAGATGTTCAGTGACCAGAGATTCTGCATCACCAACACATTATCCATTAAATTCATCAAACCTTATCATTTTTTTTTGTCAAATCAACCCTTTTCATCATCCGATAATAGAGCTTGAACGGATTCATGAAGCTGTATGAATTCATTCAGTATACGTTGAAACCGATCAGAAAGAAAAGTCACTTGGTCCAACGTTTTCTTTACTAACCATGAGAGCATTTATTTCGAGAGCCAATAAGCTTAGTTGGTTTTTTGCTCTGCAGCCATAGGCTCAGACATATTTTCCATGCCATCTTTGGTTTTGTCATCCATCATTTGCGCAAAAACACACTTCAGTCACGATCATTTGCGATCCAAAACTTTCGTATTTGTTTCAGTTGTGTTGATCAGGCTGGTTTAGTGTTTCCATTCCATGAGCAGACTACAATGACAAACACATTCCAACGATTATCATAATAATCAACAGCAAACATTTCTTTATTCCACGTAGCTATCGTATCCGTAAATGCACAATGAATCTATTTCTTGAAAGCTATTATGCGCACAAAAGCTCTTTGTTCATTCATAAATCCCGTGTCTCCATTCCATTGTTTGATGCGCTCCGTGCGATTTGTTTTCACAATAGCCGTTCACTGGTGCAAAATATATGGAGCGTAAAGTTTCCAACTTGTTGTAGGGTCTTCCAAGTCTAAATTAGCCACTGCCCTTGCAATGGTTGATGAAGTTTCAACCCTCCTTTTGTTCCTTTGTTCTCCTTTAGATCCAGGGTTCCATAGTTTGCCACGCGTCTTCATTCATAACTAAATTAAACTGTCAAGAACAATGCAATGCCTTTTGTACATCAGTGTAATGTATATTATGAAATGTTGGTGGTTGTTAGTGGTGGTTGGAAACTGTGTAGCCTTCAACCAGTGCTAGGACTCCCCCCCCTAGCTTCCCAAATTACCTCCCCATATTGACTTGTGCTTCCCAGTAGAGTGGGCGGGTTCAAGCTGTCAATCAGGTCAATAAGTAACCATAATATGGGAAGCTCATCTAAATAAGAATAAATATAATTCAAATGAATCATACATTATTTATTCTTCTTTAAAGGGCCTTTTGTCTCCTACAGTTCTGATGAGAACATTTCTTATTAAACTATAGAGAAGGTTCACTTAGTGTACTTTGACAATAACCAGACAAAAGGGTTCTGTGGCTAGGTCCCAAATGGCACCCTATATTCTATGGGCTCTGGTCAAAAAAGTAGTGCACAAACCAGGGAATAGGGTGCCATTTGGAACGTAATTTGTATGTCCTATTCTGATAAAAAGGCAATGCAGGACATCTTTCACTTCACAGGTACATTCTCTAACATTCATTACCTCCTTATAAATCCCTAACAAAGCCTTTTGTAGATAGTGCTCTAATCTAAAGTAAGTAGCCTAATCTAAACTAAGTAGCCTAATCTAAAAGTGTTCCCATAGAGTTCATGTCATGTGGAACAATGGCTAAATTAATCTTCGATTTAACAATCCTCCTCCTTTTGTCAAGACTGAAGCGAACCCGGGAAACTTAGATTGTTTGAGATTATTTCTCAATGTTGATTTTTCACACTTAAAAAAAAAATATATATATATATACGCTACCATTCAAAAGTTTGGGGGCACTTAGAAATGTCCTTGTTTTCGAAAGAAAAGCATTTTTTTTGTCCAATAAAATAACATCAAATTGATCAGAAATACAGTGTAGACATTGTTAATGTTGTAAATGGCTATTGTAGCTGGAAACGGCTGATTTTTTATGGAATATCTACATAGGCGTACGGAGGCCCATTATCAGCAACCATCAGTCCTGTGTTCCAATGGCACGTTGTGTTTGCTAATCCAAGTTTATCATTTAAAAAAGCTAATTGATCATTAGAAAACCCTTTTGCAATTATGTTAGCACAGCTGAAAACTGTTGTGCTGATTAAAGAAGCAATAAAACTGGCCTTCTTGAGACTAGTTGAGTATCTGGAGCGTCAGTAATTGTGGGTTCGATTACAGTCTCAAAATGGCCAGAAACAAATAACTTTCTTCTGAATCTAGTCAGTCTATTCTTGTTCTGAGAAATGAAGGCTATTCCATGCGAGAAATTGCCAAGAAACTGAAGATCTTCACAGAACAGCGCAAACTGTCTCTAACCAGAATAGAAAGAGGAGTGGGAGGCCCCGGTGCACAACTGAGCAAGACTGAGCAAGAATGCTGACCTTCTAGGCAGAGTTGCAAAGAAAAAGCCATATCTCAGACTGCCCATCTTAATCTTTTCTTTTTACTGGCCAATAAAAATAAAAGATTAAGATGGGCAAAAGAACACAGACACTGGACAGAGGAAGATTGGAAAAAAGTGTTATGGACAGACGAATCAAAGTTTGAGGTGTTCGGATTACAAAGAAGAACATTTGTGAGACGCAGACCAAATGAAAAGACGCTGGAGGAGTGCTTGATGCCATCTGTCAAGCATTGTGGAGGGAATGTGATGGTCTGGGGGTGCTTTGGTGGTGGTAAAGTGGGAGATTTGTACAGGGTAAAAGGGATCTTGAAGAAGGAAGGCTATCACTCCATTTTGCAATGCCATGCCATACCCTGTGGACGGCGCTTGATTGGAGCCAATTTCCGCCTACAACAGGACAATGACCCAAAGCACAGCTCCAAACTATGCAATAACTATTTAGGGAAGAAGCAGTCAGCTGGTATTCTGTCTATAATGGAGTGGCCAGCGCAGTCACTGGATCTCAACCCTATTGAGCTGTTGTGGGAGCAGCTTGACCGTATGGTACGTAAGAAGTGCCCATCAAGTCAATCCAACTTGTGGGAGGTGCTTCAGGAAGCATGGGGTGAAATCTCTTCAGAGTACCTCAACAAATGGACAACTAGAATGCCAAAAGGTCTGCAAGGCTGTAATTGCTGCAAATGGAGGATTCTTTGACGAAAAGCAAAGTTTGAAGGACACAATTATTATTTCAATTAAAAATCATTATTTCTAACCTTGTCAATGACTACATGTCCAATGCATTTTGCTATATTTTCTATTCAAACTCATTTCATGTATGTTTTCATGGAAAACAAGGACGAACGGTAGTGTATGTTGATTCGACATACAACTAACTGTAAGACAACCAGCTGAAATAGGATTGTGGGTTTGCTCAACAAAATAGCATTAAAGTTGATTCAACGTACAATTGCAAGGCAACCAGCTGCGGTAGGATTGTGAGTTTGCTCAACTTTCGGAGTAAAATTAACAGATGTTTTATTTATAATGTTTTATTTTATATAGGGAGGCAGGTAGCTTAGTGGTTAAGAGCGTTGTGCCAGTAACCAAAAGGTCGCTGGTTCTAATCCCCGAGCCGACTAGGTGAAAAATCTGTCGATGTGCCCTTGAGCAAGGCACTTAACCCTAATTGCTCCTGTATGTCGCTCTGGATAAGAGCGTCTGCTAAATGACAAAAAAATTAAAATAAAACATCTTGAGACTCGAACTTGAAACTATCGACACGAAGGAAGGTATGTCTGTGAATAGTGACTTTATGAACCTCATTGAGAAATAAAGAGTGTGCCGATGCTGCTTGTAAGTGGTAAATGCAACAATATATTCTACATATCAGACAGCGACTTTCTATCTTATCATCCTAAATCTAATCCATTAACGTTGTAATTAATCAAAAACCTTTCAATCTGAGGAGGCGTCCCCAAATAGCATTTTTTTTTTCTTCCCTTTTTATAGTGGACTGCTTTTGATCAGAACACCATAAGGGAATATATAGGGAACAGGGGTGCCATTTGTGACCCAGCCCCGGTCTCTAAATTCATTAGATGAACGTGAAATTTCATTGTCAAGAACTTCTGATGAATATAATACTCATTAGGGCCTCTGTTCTTCTGCTCTGCTTTAATGAAGTGAAAATCAGTCTGAGGCTCAGTCTTGATCCATCTTGATCTCTGTTCTTTACACCTCATTATTCTCTTAGCTGCTTGTGAAACTACGGCTTGTGTCCCAAATGGCACCCTATTCCCTACACAGTGCACTAGGGCCCACAGGGCACTGGTGAAAAGTAGTGCACTATGTAGGGAATAGGGTGCCATTTAGGATGCAAATATTTATTTTCTTATCCACGCAGCATTGTGACATAAATTGAAGTAATTGATGCTTTGTGGAAGAACATAATTCTGGCGTGGGGTGGGGGGGGGGAGGGGGGGGGTAGGAGCTATTTAGCATTTAAAAGCATCATAATGCCACCTTCGGGGAATAAGAAGGGAAATAGATGTTATATTGTATTATCCTCGTAATGGGAGTGTTACGGTGATTACGACAGGAGAAAGAACACTTCTCATCTTCCTTTTCCCCAATTAGTAAGTAAGACTAGTCATTTATTAACCTGAAAAAAGCAAAATGAACAAATCTTATCTTTAAGATTATTAATTAAGATTAATTAACGTAACAAAAGAGACACATTCATGTGAGGTATAAATAAATAAAAAATGCTCCCAGTGTCACTGACATGTTTAATAAACAAACTGTTTTCTGTTTGTTTTTGAGTTTTATTGTGCCCCCCCCCCCACCAACATAGTTAAGACATTAACAAGATTGTGAATGTTGGATAAACAACAGTGGTCTTGCTGTCTAAATTAAGCTGTATCTGAATACAACAGTGTTTTTATATTAATATTTTATATTAAAGCTGGAATCCATGGCGGTGAAACTGCCACATCCGTTTGCAATATTATAACTAATACGTCACTTCAAACAACGAACGCAGTTTTTTCTCTCCTCGGACATCATCGCACATCGTTGCACGATAGAACAGCAAAGTATGGTCTGTACGTTGCTATAGGGACAGCTAGTCACAGCCATGTATGTTGCTATAGGAACAGCTAGTCACAGCCAAGTATGTTGCTATAGGAACAGCTAGTCACAGCCAGGTATGTTACTATAGGAACAGCTAGTCACAGCCAGGTATGTTGCTATAGGAACATCTAGTCACAGACAGGTATGTTGCTATAGGAACAGCTAGTCACAGCCAGGAATGTTACTATAGGAACAGATAGTCACAGCCAGGTATGTTGCTATAGGAACAGCTAGTCACAGCCAGGTATGTTGCTATAGGAACATCTAGTCACAGACAGGTATGTTGCTATAGGAACAGCTAGTCACAGCCAGGTATGTTGCTATAGGAACATCTAGTCACAGACAGGTATGTTGCTATAGGAACAGCTAATCACAGCCAGGTATGTTACTATAGGAACAGCTAGTCACAGCCATGTATGTTGCTATAGGAACAGCTAGTCACAGCCAGGTATGTTGCTATAGGGACAGCTAGTCACAGCCAGGTATGTTACTATAGGAACAGATAGTCACAGCCAGGTATGTTGCTATAGGAACAGCTAGTCACAGCCAGGTATGTTGCTATAGGAACATATAGTCACAGACAGGTATGTTGCTATAGGAACAGCTAGTCACAGCCAGGTATGTTGCTATAGGAACAGCTAGTCACAGCCAGGTATGTTGCTATAGGAACATCTAGTCACAGACAGGTATGTTGCTATAGGAACATCTAGTCACAGACAGGTATGTTGCTATAGGAACAGCTAATCACAGCCAGGTATGTTGCTATAGGAACAGCTAGTCACAGCCAGGTATGTTGCTATAGGAACAGCTAGTCACAGCCAGGTATGTTACTATAGGAACAGATAGTCACAGCCAGGTATGTTGCTATAGGAACAGCTAGTCACAGCCAGGTATGTTGCTATAGGAACATCTAGTCACAGACAGGTATGTTGCTATAGGAACAGCTAGTCACAGCCAGGTATGTTGCTATAGGAACATCTAGTCACAGACAGGTATGTTGCTATAGGAACAGCTAATCACAGCCAGGTATGTTACTATAGGAACAGCTAGTCACAGCCATGTATGTTGCTATAGGAACAGCTAGTCACAGCCAGGTATGTTGCTATAGGGACAGCTAGTCACAGCCAGGTATGTTGCTATAGGAACAGCTAGTCACAGCCAGGTATGTTGCTATAGGAACAGCTAGTCACAGCCAGGTATGTTGCTATAGGAACAGCTAGTCACAGCCATGTATGTTGCTATAGGAACATCTAGTCACAGACAGGTATGTTGCTATAGGAACATCTAGTCACAGACAGGTATGTTGCTATAGGAACAGCTAATCACAGCCAGGTATGTTGCTATAGGAACAGCTAGTCACAGCCAGGTATGTTGCTATAGGAACAGCTAGTCACAGCCAGGTATGTTGCTATAGGGACAGCTAGTCACAGCCAGGTATGTTGCTATAGGAACAGCTAGTCACAGCCAGGTATGTTGCTATAGGAACATCTAGTCACAGACAGGTATGTTGCTATAGGAACAGCTAATCACAGCCAGGTATGTTGCTATAGGAACAGCTAGTCACAGCCAGGTATGTTGCTATAGGAACAGCTAGTCACAGCCAGGTATGTTGCTATAGGGACAGCTAGTCACAGCCAGGTATGTTGCTATAGGAACAGCTAGTCACAGCCAGGTATGTTGCTATAGGAACAGCTAATCACAGCCAGGTATGTTGCTATAGGAACAGCTAGTCACAGCCAGGTATGTTGCTATAGGAACAGCTAGTCACAGACAGGTATGTTGCTATAGGAACAGCTAGTCACAGCCAGGTATGTTGCTATAGGAACAGCTAGTCACAGCCAGGTATGTTGCTATAGGAACAGCTAATCACAGCCAGGTATGTTACTATAGGAACAGCTAGTCACAGCCAGGTATGTTGCTATAGGAACAGCTAGTCACAGACAGGTATGTTGCTATAGGGACAGCTAGTCACAGCCAGGTATGTTGTCATAGGAACAGCTAGTCACTGCCAGGTTTGTTGCTATAGGAACAGCTAGTCACAGCCAGGTATGTTGCTATAGGAACAGCTAGTCACAGTCAGGTATGTTGTCATAGGAACAGCTAATCACAGCCAGGTATGTTGCTATAGGAACAGCTAGTCACAGCCAGGTATGTTGCTATAGGAACAGCTAGTCACAGCCAGGTATGTTGCTATAGGGACAGCTAGACACAGCCAGGTATGTTGCTATAGGAACAGCTAGTCACAGCCAGGTATGTTGCTATAGGGACAGCTAGTCACAGCCAGGTATGCTACTATAGGAACAGCTAGTCACAGCCAGGTATGTTGCTATAGGAACAGCTAGTCACAGCCAGGTATGTTGCTATAGGGACAGCTAGTCACAGCCAGGTATGTTGCTATAGGGATGGACACTCTGTGGGGGAATTCCAAACGACACCCTATATATTAAAGGTTGTCATTTGGGAAGTATCCTCAATCTCACTCTTTATGATACTGCATGAGGTCATGCCAACACAACATTGTATAACAATGGATAAGTACATGTTTGACACTATATGTGATACTACAGTACCTGTAACGATGGATAAGTACATGTTTGACACTATATGTGATACTACAGTACCTGTAACGATGGATAAGTACATGTTTGACACTATATGTGTTACTACAGTACCTGTAACGATGGATAAGTACATGTTTGACACTATATGTGTTACTACAGTACCTGTAACGATGGATAAGTACATGTTTGACACTATATGTGATAGTAGAGTACCTGTAACGATGGATAAGTACATGTTTGTCACTATATGTGATACTACAGTACCTGTAACGATGGATAAGTACATGTTTGACACTATATGTGATAGTAGAGTACCTGTAACGATGGATAAGTACATGTTTGACACTATATGTGTTACTACAGTACCTGTAACGATGGATAAGTACATGTTTGACACTATATGTGTTACTACAGTACCTGTAACGATGGATAAGTACATGTTTGTTACTATATGTGATACTACAGTACCTGTAACGATGGATAAGTACATGTTTGTCACCATCAGTACCTGAGTGTTGCGTACATGTATCTGTTTGCGTCACTGCATCCATGTATGCCCTCTGGAAATCCTCAGTGAACCTGTGAGTGCTGTGTGTGTGTGTGTGTGTGTGTGTGTGTGTGTGTGTGTGTGTGTGTGTGTGTGTGTGTGTGTGTGTGTGTGTGTGTGTGTGTGTGTGTGTGTGTGTGTGTGTGTGTGTGTGTGTGTGTGTGTTTGTGTGTGTGTGTGTGTGTGTGTGTGTGTTGTGTTTGTGTGTGTGTGTGTGTGTGTGTGTGTGTGTGTGTGTGTGTGTGTGTGTGTGTGTGTGTGTGTGTGTGTGTGTGTGTGTGTGTGTGTGTGTGTGTGTGTGTGTGTGTGTGGTGTGTGTGTTAGGCCCTCAGCAGAAGTATTCACACAGTCGTCGGTTCTAGTCAGCATTAGTCCCATCTCTGCGGCAGGCTGGCGGGCCTTTCACCCGTGTGTGTCTGTGTGTGTGTCTGCGTGCGTATGTCTCGGTGTGTGTGTGTGTGTGTGTGCGTGATTGTGTGTGTGTCTTGGTGTGTGTGTGTCAGCGTGTGTCAGCGTGCCGGGCTGGGCCTCTGAGCACCTTTCACCTCGACACAGCGGATGATTGATTCTCTGTTCATGCTGAGTGGAGACAGCCATGCTCCATACTGGGGGTACGGCCTTGTCAATTGGAGCGCATCACCCTCACTGGGAACCTGAGCTGAGTGGAGGCCATTGGAGCAAAACATCCACAATAAATGAAGGATGAATATGGCAGTACTGTGGGTGACCTTGAAGAGAGCTAGTCAAGGCCTCCAGTTGCCTGGATGAGCTTTTGGACAGCGTTGCCAATGGCGCGCTATTCCCTAGGGGTTCTGGTCAGGAGTAGTGCACTATATAGGGAATATGGTGCCATTTGGGATAAGGATTTAGGTTCCTATTCCTCAGCTTCTACCTCAGTCCATGCAAGAGACTGAACCATATGATGAATAGATTGGGTTGGAGTAAAATATACAACTTTTCAGGTAGGGCTTAAAGCTGAGATCTGAGATAGGCGAAACAGCACCACTGGCAAAACAGCACCACTGGCGAAACAGCACCACTGGCGAAACAGCACCACTGGCCGTCCCAGGAAATGAGAATCCAGCATCGTTCCTATAGCAACATACCTGGCTGTGACTAGCTGTTCCTATAGCAACATATATGGCTGTGACTAGCTGTTCCTATAGTAACATACCTGGCTGTGACTAGCTGTTCCTATAGCAACATACCTGGCTGTGACTAGCTGTTCCTATAGCAACATACCTGGCTGTGACTAGCTGTTCCTATAGCAACATACCTGGCTGTGACTAGCTGTTCCTATAGTAACATACCTGGCTGTGATTAGCTGTTTCTATAGCAACATACCTGGCTGTGACTAGCTGTTCCTATAGCAACATACCTGGCTGTGACTAGCTGTTCCTATAGCAACATACATGGCTGTGACTAGCTGTTCCTATAGTAACATACCTGGCTGTGACTAGCTGTTTCTATAGCAACATACCTGGCTGTGACTAGCTGTTCCTATAGCAACATACCTGGCTGTGACTAGCTGTTCCTATAGCAACATACCTGGCTGTGATTAGCTGTTATTATAGCAACATACCTGGCTGTGACTAGCTGTTCCTATAGCAACATACCTGGCTGTGACTAGCTGTTCCTATAGCAACATACCTGGCTGTGACTAGCTGTTCCTATAGCAACATACCTGGCTGTGACTAGCTGTTCCTATAGCAACATACCTGGCTGTGACTAGCTGTTCCTATAGCAACATACCTGGCTGTGACTAGCTGTTCCTATAGCAACATACCTGGCTGTGACTAGCTGTTCCTATAGCAACATACCTGGCTGTGACTAGCTGTTCCTATAGTAACATACCTGGCTGTGACTAGCTGTTCCTATAGCAACATACCTGGCTGTGACTAGCTGTTCCTATAGCAACATACCTGGCTGTGACTAGCTGTTCCTATAGCAACATACCTGGCTGTGACTAGCTGTTCCTATAGCAACATACCTGGCTGTGACTAGCTGTTCCTATAGCAACATACCTGTCTGTGACTAGCTGTTCCTATAGCAACATACCTGGCTGTGACTAGCTGTCCCTATAACAACATACCTGGCTGTGACTAGCTGTTCCTATAGCAACATACCTGGCTGTGACTAGCTGTTCCTATAGCAACATACCTGGCTGTGACTAGCTGTTCCTATAGCAACATACCTGGCTGTGACTAGCTGTTCCTATAGCAACATACCTGGCTGTGACTAGCTGTTCCTATAGCAACATACCTGGCTGTGACTAGCTGTTCCTATAGCAACATACCTGGCTGTGATTAGCTGTTATTATAGCAACATACCTGGCTGTGACTAGCTGTTCCTATAGCAACATACCTGGCTGTGACTAGCTGTTCCTATAGCAACATACCTGGCTGTGACTAGCTGTTCCTATAGCAACATACCTGGCTGTGACTAGCTGTTCCTATAGCAACATACCTGGCTGTGACTAGCTGTTCCTATAGCAACATACCTGGCTGTGACTAGCTGTTCCTATAGCAACATACCTGGCTGTGACTAGCTGTTCCTATAGCAACATACCTGGCTGTGACTAGCTGTTCCTATAGTAACATACCTGGCTGTGACTAGCTGTTCCTATAGCAACATACCTGGCTGTGACTAGCTGTTCCTATAGCAACATACCTGGCTGTGACTAGCTGTTCCTATAGCAACATACCTGGCTGTGACTAGCTGTTCCTATAGCAACATACCTGGCTGTGACTAGCTGTTCCTATAGCAACATACCTGTCTGTGACTAGCTGTTCCTATAGCAACATACCTGGCTGTGACTAGCTGTCCCTATAACAACATACCTGGCTGTGACTAGCTGTTCCTATAGCAACATACCTGGCTGTGACTAGCTGTTCCTATAGCAACATACCTGGCTGTGACTAGCTGTTCCTATAGCAACATACCTGGCTGTGACTAGCTGTTCCTATCCTCCTGAGTCCCGGATTTTTTTGTTTTTTGTTTGTTTGTTTTTTTACATAACAGTGTTTTGGGTGAAAAATAAAAAAAATTTACCAAGAAAATAAATGTATAGAAATATTGTTATTCATCTTTTACTGTAAGTGCTAAATATCGTCCACTGTAGTGATCATTAGGACGTGAATATGAAAAAAATTATGATATTGCAGTCAATGGGTACAGTAGGTGAAAAACATTAACATTACAGTCAATGGGTACACTAGGTGAAAACCATAGTTGTGGAATGCGGGTGTCCACTGCTCCTATTTAATGTGAAAACAATTATTTGACAGTCCTGAAAACTCACTTAACTACTCCTGAGATATTCACTTACTAGAAACAATTTGGAATATCAAACTCACAAAAATATATTATACTTCAGAGTACATAGGGACACCGAGGCAGTACTACCTGTTAAATCACACCGAGGCAGTACTACCTGTTAAATCACACCGAGGCAGTACTACCTGTTAAATCACACCGAGGCAGTACTACCTGTTGAATCACACCGAGGCAGTACTACCTGTTAAATCACACCGAGGCAGTACTACCTGTTAAATCACACCGAGGCAGTACTACCTGTTAAATCACACGAGGCAGTACTACCTGTTAAATCACACCGAGGCAGTACTACCTGTTAAATCACACCGAGGCAGTACTACCTGTTAATGGGATAACAAAATGATGCCAGCAAGACGACATGCTACAGTTTGTCAAACATCGTCTGTCAAATAGGACAGGACAATAAAGCAACAAATACGAGAAATATATAGAAAACAAAACCAAGGCAAGAAAAAACTAAAGAAGAAAGGAGGGAGTGAGAGAGAGAAGGGGGGAGTGAGAGAGAGAGAGAGAGAGAGAGAGAGAGAGAGAGAAGGGGGGAGTGAGAGAGAGAGAGAGAGAGAGAGATGTGGGGAGGGAGAGAGAGAGAGAGAGAGAGAGAGGGAGGGAGAGGGAGGGAGGCGTAGAGTACAGATAAAAAAAATAAAAAAATAAAAAAAGCTAACCCATAGGGCTAACCGATAGAGCTAACCCATATAGCTAACCCATAGAGCTAACCCATAGAGCTAACCCATAGAGCTAACCCATAGAGCTAACCCATAGAGCTAACCCATAGGGCTAACCCATAGGGCTAACCCATAGAGCTAACCCATATAGCTAACCCATAGAGCTAACCCATATAGCTAACCCATAGAGCTAACCCATAGAGCTAACCCATAGGGCTAACCTATAGCGCTAACCTATAGCACTAACCCATAGGGCTAACCCATAGATCTAACCCATAGAGCTAACCCATAGTGCTAACCCATAGAGCTAACCCATAGAGCTAACCCATAGGGCTAACCTATAGCGCTAACCCATAGGGCTAACCCATAGATCTAACCCATAGAGCTAACCCATAGGGCTAACCCATAGAGCTAACCCATAGAGCTAACACATAGAGCTAACCCATAGAGATAACTCATAAAGCTAACCCATAGAGCTAACCCATAGGGCTAACCCATAGAGCTAACCCATAGAGCTAACCCATAGGGCTAACCCATACGGCTCTTTTCAAAAGTAGTGCACTATATAGGGAATAGGTTGCCATTTGGGACACATTTATATGGAATAGGGTGCCATTTGGGACACATTTATATGGAATAGGGTGCCATTTGGGACACATTTATAGGGAATAGGGTGCCATTTGGGACACATATTATCTCTTTCAGGGCCCTGTGTCTGTGGTAATAGTAGTAATAGCTTTGTAATTGATTACATTAACTCTCACTGGGGGAGACAGTCAAGAAGGGATTGCATTATGGGGTACTTTAACATTACTATTCAATAATGCAGACTTCAATAGTACCTCCACATAGGAGCCACTGCTGCCTCGATCCACCCACTGTGAATACTTCAGAAGACGAAGGGAAGCCAGGAGATAAAACATGAAACCAAAACATTATTTATCTTTAATTAAAAAAACACGTCTGAAAACAAGAGAGAGAGAGAGAGAGAGAGAGAGAGAGAGAGAGAGAGAGAGAGAGAGAGAGAGAGAGAGAGAGAGAGAGAGAGAGAGAGAGAGGGACTGGGGACTTGTCTCTCTCTCTCCACCTCCCCACCTCTCCTCTTTCTCCTAATGCTTTGACTAATCCATCCCCTGTCCACTCACAGTTACAGCATCTGCGGCAGCGTCTTGAACAGTTTCAGACATATTATCCTGTACAGTTGAAGTCAGAAGTTTACATACACGTAGATTGGAGTCATTAAAACTTGTTTTTCAACCACTCCACACATTTCTTGTTAACAAACTATAGTTTTGGCAAGTCGGTTAGGACATCTACTTTGTGCATGACACAAGTAATTTTTCCAACAATTGTTTACTGACAGATTATTTCACTTATAATTCACTGTATCACAATTCCAGTCGGTCAGAAGTTTAGTACACTAAGTTGACTGTGCCTTTAAACAGCTTGGAAAATTCCAGGAAATTATGTATTGGCTTTAGAAGCTTCTGATAGGCTAATTGACATCATTTAAGTCAATTAGAGGTGTACCTGTGGATGTATTTGAAGGCCTACCTTCAAACTCAGTGCCTCTTTGCTTGACATCATGGGAAAATCAAAAGAAATCCATCCAAGACCTCAGAAAAAAAATGGTAAACCTCCACAAGTCTGGTTCATTCTTGGGAGCAATTTCCAAACGCTTGAAGGTACCACGTTCATCTGTACAAACAATAGTACGCAAGTATAAACATCATGGGACCACGCAAGGAGACGCGTTCTGTCTCCTAGAGATGAACGTACTTTGGTACGAAAAGTTTAAATCAATGCCAGAACAACAGAAAAGGACCTTGTGAAGATGCTGGAGGAAACAGGTACAAAAGGATCTATATCCACAGGATAACGAGTCCTATATCGACATAACCTGAAAGGCCGCTCTGCAAGGAAGAAGCCACTGTTCCAAAACCGCCATAAAATATACAGACTACGGTTTGCAACTGCACATGGGGACAAAGATCGTACTTTTAGGAGAAATGTCCTCTGGTCTGAAGAAACAAAAATAGAACTGTTTGGCCATAATGACCATCGTTATGTTTGGAGGAAAAAGGGGGGCGTTTGCAAGCCGAAGAACACCATCCCAACTCTGAAGCACGGGGGTGGCAGCATCATGCTGTTGGGGTGCTTTGCTGCAGGAGGGACTGGTGCACTTCACAAAATAGATGGCATCATGAGGAAGGAAAATTATGTGGATATATTGAAGAAACATCTCAAGACATCAGTCAGGAAGTTAAAGCTTGGTCGCAAATGGGTCTTCCAAATGGACAATGACCGCAAGCATACTTCCAAAGTTGTGGCAAAATGGCTTAAGGACAACAAAGTCAAGGATTTGGAGTGGCCATCACAAAGCCCTGACCTCAATCCTATAGAAGATTTGTGTGCAGAACTGAAAAGCGTGTGCGACCAAGGAGGCCTAGAAACCTGACTCAGTTACACCAGCTCTGTCAGGAGGAATGGACCAAAATTCACCCAACTTATTGTGGGAAGCTTGTTGAATGCTACCCGAAACGTTTGACCCAAGTTAAACAATTTAAAGGCAATGCTACCAAATACTAATTGAGTGTATGTAAACTTCTGACCCACTGGGAATGTGACGAAATAAATAAAAGCTGAAATAAATCATTCTCTCTACTATCATTCTGACATTTCACATTCTTAAAATAAAGTGGTGATCCTAACTGACCAAAGACAGGGAATCTTTACAAGGATTAAAATGTCAGGAATTGTGAAAAACTGAGTTTAAATGAATTTGACTAAGGTGTATGTAAACTTCCGACTTCAACTGTATATATTGTCATTACACAGAACAGTATGTACTGGATAGGTGGTTTGTAGACCATTTTAGGACTGGGAACAATAATACAGCTGGGTTGTGGGCAAAATGAGTTTAATGGGTTGTGAGCAAAAATACACATATCCGTTCTCTGCAAGATAATGGACAATAAAGTATTTTTCTCCTTCTTCTTCTTCTTCGTCTTCATCTTCTTCATCTTCTTCTCCTTCTTCTTCATCTTCTTCATCTTCATCTTCTTCTTCTTCTTCTTCTTCTTCTTCTCCTTCATCTTCTTCATCTTCTTCATCTTCTTCTTCTTTTTCTTCTTCTTCTTCTTCTTCTTCTTCTTCTTCTTCTTCTTCTCCTTCTTCTTCATCTTCTTCTTCTTCTTCTTCTTCTTCTTCTTCTTCTTCTTCTTCTTCTTCTTCTTCATGTTTATGGCATAACAATAACTTAGAACTTGGGTACCATTACATAGTTTCTGTGTTTTCTGACAAACTGCTCCGTTCTAGTTTTAATTAAACAGTCAACTGTACAGGCCAGTTTCCCCAGACACAGATTAAGCCCTAGTCCTGGACAAAGAAGCACTTCTAATCGACAATCTCCACTGAACATGAACCTTTTAGTCTAGGGCTAGGGTTAATCTGTGTCTGGGAAACCAGCCCCTTGCACGTGTTACATTATTTACCACAGTGCCTGTTACTGGCAATAGTAAAGTTTCAAGTTTGAGAACAAGGTCCTTGAGGACTACCATAAGGACAGAAGAACCTGAAGCTGACTAGGCCATAAATCTTAACCTGACAGGATCATCTAGGAATGGAAATTACAGATACGAGATTAGCTAATAAAGCAGCTGTCTCCCGCTGATAAAAGAGAATGAAATTAAGGTAATAAATGTAATTTATGGAGTAGCCACACATGAGAGCAAATCCAAAATAATCTCCCCAAAAAAGTGTTTCAGCAATTATATTATGGGGAAAGTTCTTTAACCCACTTAGTATTGTATTGACTATATGGAAGGAAGAGCATGTTGTCGTTTCATGATCCTTTTTACCGTCAAGTCCAGTGCTGACTGTAAAACGACTGACATGTCAGTAGCTACATCATTGTAGTTGCCGTGCCGACAAGTCCATCGCTATGATCCCAAACTGACTGTGGACATAAACGTTTAATCTTCATTCTAGCTCTGTGACTTTAAAAACAGCCGATTAGTGGTAAAGCAGGTGGATATTACGAGGCATTCTGCAGTAACTTCTCAACACACGGCTCAGCCAACGCATCTCGACAAAGCACCGTTCAACTGATTTGATAGACATTGGTAATTGTTGAGCAGCGACCTCGGAGTGGCCATAGGGGGCGTCGATGGGTTAACCGAATGAGTTCCACCGCCATTACAGAAGAGAGAAGCGTAGAAGTTATTCTGCCGTGGCATCTCAATAAAAAACATTCAGCTGCTTGTTTGACAAATTGACAGTTGAGCAAAAGGACCTTGGAGTGGCTATAGGACATGAATGTCTTAAGGAATGAGTTCCACAACCCTTTCAGAAGAGAGCACCAATGAAATTGTCATTCCAGTTGTCTCCAAAGAGTTCTTTATGAACACAAAAAATGCCTCTATCTGTTCTCTGTGTTTCACCAAGGCCAGATAGGACGCTTTGATACGCTTTGTTACTTTGGTGATGCTGCAAGACGCCAAACTAGAAAGCAATAAAACTGCTATTGGCTAATCATTGACCTTTAACTGTAGTCCAGGTAAAAAAGTAGTTTATAGAATCGCATAGGCTCTTATAGCTTTTTTATTTTACTTTCTTCAATCAAAGGCATCCAAGTTTCAAGTTGACTGGGTGAAGAAGTCAACAGTTTTTCTACTCAAGAATATATCATCGTTTATTTCAGCGATGAAATATTGTCATGACCTTATCCATAATGGACACTGAGACCATGACCTTTTTTGTCATAACCTTATCCATAATGGACACTGAGACCATTACCTTCTTGTCATAACCCTATCCATAATGGACACTGAGACCATGACCTTTTTTTGTCATAACCTTATCCATAATGGACACTGAGACCATTACCTTCTTGTCATAACCCTATCCATAATGGACACTGAGACCATGACCTTTTTTTGTCATAACCTTATCCATAATGGACACTGAGACCATGACCTTTTTTGTCATAACCTTATCCATAACAAAAATGTCCCCCAGACATTATCACCACAATATTAGGTTTATGTTAGGTTTAAATGTCTGTGGAATGTCATGGAAAAATGCATTACTCGACCTCATCATACATTGGCCACATTGACTCATTTAGCCTACTTGTGGAACAGTGAATACAGTGCCACATGAAACAGATGCGTAAAACACGCTATCAAGGCCCACTTCAAATACCGACATCAATGTGAAAGTAACCGGAGCATAAAACAGCTGACTGCGAATGCAAAACTATGCCAGATAAATCCTACACATGTATTGAAATAAGCGGCATACATCAAAGGAATTACTCAGGCCTACAATTGACAAGGACGACGACGACAAGGACGCATAACGACAAAACAAACTCGATCGAGGAATGATGAAAAATCTACCCATTAAGGCTGCGCCCCGTGATTCAGCACTGCTGAATGGACAGCGTCTCTGTCCAATAGCCAGTTAGAATTAGGCTATTTAGTTTGTGGGCTGTTGGACATTTTCTGGGCAGATGAGTAGTCTACAATGCTTATATGAAAATCATAACTGGCACATAGATGTTTAGAAATGGTAGGATCAATTGTAAATTGTCACTCATATGATAAAGGTTGGCGACCCCCTGCTATGGGCTATATGAAGTCTCCCTTGTGGAACGGAACGTTCAGTGTTCTATGACAGTGTCGTTGTCTTGTGAGCTTCCCAACAAAAGTGTTACTCTGCATTCAGAGATGTTCCTTGTAATTTTTGGGGCCAGCTCATTTTTGTGTTTGCCTGTCTGCATTACTTGCCAGGGAAGGGAAACATTCTGTGAATATTGATGCATTGCATCAACAAGTTGTTTCTGATAATGTTGAAAAGTATAAACGAACGAGGTGGCTCAGAGAATATTGAAACATTTTGTATCAACAGGACTGCTCCGAGAATATTTAATATTGCAACATAGCAGTCAAAACGGAGGTGGCCTGCGAACATTTTTCCCCGGGTCAGCTTGTCTCGGTCTGATATTAGTGTGTTGCCTACACAGCATCTCGGTACTCATTATAAAGAAAAAAACAGCCCTACATCCACAAGATAGCTAAATAAATTACCAAAATGTAATGACGTTTTGAAAGCAAGATTGATCTGTTAGAAGATCTCATTTTAATTGAGGAAGATGCTGATAGAGTGAGAGGTGGAAATGCATTATTCCAGATGCAGGTAGACTACAGGTAGGGATGCAGGCTACAGGTAGGGAGGTAGGCTACAGGTAGGGAGGTAGGCTACAGGTTGGGAGGTAGGCTACAGGTAGGGGTGCAGGCTACAGGTAGGAAGGTAGGATACAGGTAGGGATGTAGGCTACAGGTAGAGATGCAGGCTACAGGTAGGGGTGCAGGCTACAGGTAGGGATGCAGGCTACAGGTAGGGAGGTAGGCTACAGGTAGGGAGGTAGTCTACAGGTAGGGAGGTAGGCTACAGGTAGGGATGCAGGCTAAAGGTAGGGATGAAGGCTACAGGTAGGCAGGTAGACTACAGGTAGGGATGCAGGCTACAGGTAGGGATGCATGCTACAGGTAGGGATGTAGGCTACAGGTAGGGACGTAGACTACAGGTAGGGATGTAGGCTACAGATAGGGAGGTAGGCTACAGGTAGGGACGTAGACTACAGGTAGGGACGTAGGCTACAGATAGGGAGGTAGGCTAAAGGTAGGGGTGCAGGCTACAGGTAGGGAGGTAGGCTACAGGTAGGGGGGTAGGCTACAGGTAGGGAGGTAGGCTACAGGTAGGGAGGTATGCTACAGGTAGGGATGTAGGCTACAGGTAGGGATGTAGGCTACAGGTAGGGAGGTAGGCTACAGATAGGGATTCATGCTACATGTAGGGATGCAGGCTACAGGTAGGGATGTAGGCTACAGGTAGGGGGGTATGCTACAGGTAGGGAGGTAGGCTACAGGTAGGGAGGTATGCTACAGGTAGATGTAGGCTACAGGTAGGGAGGTAGGCTACAGATAGGGATTCATGCTACATGTAGGGATGCAGGCTACAGGTAGGGATGTAGGCTACAGGTAGGAATGTAGGCTACAGGAAGGGTGGTAGGCTACAGGTAGGGAGGTAGGCTACAGGTAGGGAGGTAGGCTACAGGTAGGGTGGTAGGCTACAGGTAGGGAGGTAGGCTACAGGTAAGGAGGTAGGCTACAGGTAGGGATGCAGGCTACAGGTAGGGATGCAGGCTACAGGTAGGGAGGTAGGCTACAGGTAGGGGTACAGGCTACAGGTAGGGAGGTAGGCTACAGGTAGGGATGCAGGCTAAAGGTAGGGGTGCATGCTACAGGTAGGGAGGCAGGCTACAGGTAGGGAGGTAGGCTACAGGTAGGGAGGTATGCTACAGGTAGGGATGTAGGCTACAGGTAAGGATGTAGGCTACAGGTAGGGATGCAGGCTACAGGTAGGGAGGTATGCTACAGGTAGGGAGGTAGGCTACAGATAGGGAGGTAGGCTACAGATAGGGAGGTAGGCTACAGGTAGGCAGGTAGGCTACAGGTAGGTAGGTAGGCTACAGGTAGGGAGGCAGGCTACAAGTAGGGAGGTAGGCTACAGGTAGGGATGCAGGCTACAGATAGACAGGTAGCCTACAGATAGGGATGCAGGCTACAGGTAGGGAGGTAGGCTACAGGTAGGGATGTAGGCTAGAGGTAGGGGTGCAGGCTACAGATAGACAGGTAGCCTACAGATAGGGATGCAGGCTACAGGTAGGGAGGTAGGCTACAGGTAGGGAGGTAGGCTACAGGTAGGGGTGCAGGATACAGGTAGGAAGGTAGGATACAGGTAGGGATGTAGGCTACAGGTAGAGATGCAGGCTATAGGTAGGGGTGCAGTCTACAGGTAGGGATGCAGGCTACAGGTAGGGAGGTAGGCTACAGGTAGGGAGGTAGGCTACACTTAGGGAGGTAGGCTACAGGTAGGGATGCAGGCTAAAGGTAGGGATGAAGGCTACAGGTAGGGAGGTAGGCTACAGATAGGGATTCAAGCTACATGTAGGGATGCAGGCTACAGGTAGGGATGTAGGCTACAGGTAGGGGGGTAGGCTACAGGTAGGGAGGTAGGCTACAGGTAGGGATGCAGGCTACAGGTAGGGATGCATGCTACAGGTAGGGATGTAGGCTACAGGTAGGGACGTAGACTACAGGTAGGGATGTAGGCTACAGATAGGGAGGTAGGCTACAGGTAGGGATGTAGACTACAGGTAGGGACGTAGGCTACAGATAGGGAGGTAGGCTAAAGGTAGGGGTGCAGGCTACAGGTAGGGAGGTAGGCTACAGGTAGGGGGGTAGGCTACAGGTAGGGAGGTAGGCTACAGGTAGGGAGGTATGCTACAGGTAGGGATGTAGGCTACAGGTAGGGAGGTAGGCTACAGATAGGGATTCATGCTACATGTAGGGATGCAGGCTACAGGTAGGGATGTAGGCTACAGGTAGGGGGGTAGGCTACAGGTAGGGAGGTAGGCTACAGGTAGGGAGGTATGCTACAGGTAGATGTAGGCTACAGGTAGGGAGGTAGGCTACAGATAGGGATTCATGCTACATGTAGGGATGCAGGCTACAGGTAGGGATGTAGGCTACAGGTAGGAATGTAGGCTACAGGAAGGGTGGTAGGCTACAGGTAGGGAGGTAGGCTACAGGTAGGGAGGTAGGCTACAGGTAGAGTGGTAGGCTACAGGTAGGGAGGTAGGCTACAGGTAAGGAGGTAGGCTACAGGTAGGGATGCAGGCTACAGGTAGGGATGCAGGCTACAGGTAGGGAGGTAGCTACAGGTAGGGGTACAGGCTACAGGTAGGGAGGTAGGCTACAGGTAGGGGTGTAGGCTACAGGTAGGGAGGTAGGCTACAGGTAGGGAGGTATGCTACTGGCAGGGATGTAGTCTACAGGTAGGGAGGTAGGCTACAGATAGGGATTCATGCTACATGTAGGGATGCAGGCTACAGGTAGGGATGTAGGCTACAGGTAGGAATGTAGGCTACAGGAAGGGTGGTAGGCTACAGGTAGGGAGGTAGGCTACAGGTAGGGAGGTAGGCTACAGGTAGGGTGGTAGGCTACAGGTAGGGAGGTAGGCTACAGGTAAGGAGGTAGGCTACAGGTAGGGATGCAGGCTACAGGTAGGGATGCAGGCTACAGGTAGGGAGGTAGGCTACAGGTAGGGGTACAGGCTACAGGTAGGGAGGTAGGCTACAGGTAGGGATGCAGGCTAAAGGTAGGGGTGCATGCTACAGGTAGGGAGGCAGGCTACAGGTAGGGAGGTAGGCTACAGGTAGGGAGGTATGCTACAGGTAGGGATGTAGGCTACAGGTAAGGATATAGGCTACAGGTAGGGATGCAGGCTACAGATAGGGAGGTATGCTACAGGTAGGGAGGTAGGCTACAGATAGGGAGGTAGGCTACAGATAAGGAGGTAGGCTACAGGTAGGCAGGTAGGCTACAGGTAGGTAGGTAGGCTACAGGTAGGGAGGCAGGCTACAAGTAGGGAGGTAGGCTACAGGTAGGGATGCAGGCTACAGATAGACAGGTAGCCTACAGATAGGGATGCAGGCTACAGGTAGGGAGGTAGGCTACAGGTAGGGATGTAGGCTAAAGGTAGGGGTGCAGGCTACAGATAGACAGGTAGCCTACAGATAGGGATGCAGGCTACAGGTAGGGAGGTAGGCTACAGGTAGGGGTGCAGGATACAGGTAGGAAGGTAGGATACAGGTAGGGATGTAGGCTACAGGTAGAGATGCAGGCTATAGGTAGGGGTGCAGTCTACAGGTAGGGATGCAGGCTACAGGTAGGGAGGTAGGCTACAGGTAGGGAGGTAGGCTACACGTAGGGAGGTAGGCTACAGGTAGGGATGCAGGCTAAAGGTAGGGATGAAGGCTACAGGTAGGGAGGTACGCTACAGGTAGGGAGGTATGCTACAGGTAGGGATGTAGGCTACAGGTAGGGAGGTAGGCTACGGGTAGGGAGGTAGGCTACAGGTAGGCAGGTAGGCTACAGGTAGGGAGGTAGGCTACAGGTAGGGAGGCAGGCTACAAGTAGGGAGGTAGGCTACAGGTAGGGATGCAGGCTACAGGTAGACAGGTAGCCTACAAATAGCGATGCAGGCTACAGGTAGGGAGGTAGGCTACAGGTAGGGGTGCAGGCTACAGGTAGGAAGGTAGGCTACAGGTAGGGAGGTAGGCTACAGGTAGGGAGGTATGCTACAGGTAAGTATGTAGGCTACAGGTAGGGAGGTAGGCTACAGGTAGGGAGGTAAGCTACAGGTAGGGATGCAGGCTACAGGTAGGGTGCAGGCTACAGGTAGGGATGTAGGCTACAGGTAGGGGTGCAGGCTAAAGATAGAGTGGTAGGCTACAGGTAGGCATGTAGGCTAAAGATAGGGAGGTAGGCTACGGGTAGGGGTGCAGGCTACAGGTAGGAAGGTAGGCTACAGGTAGGGAGGTAGGGTACAGGTAGGGAGGTATGCTACAGGTAGGGATGTAGGCTACAGGTAGGAAGGTAGGCTACAGGTAGAGATGCATGCTACAGGTAGGGATGCAGGCTACAGGTAGGGATGTAGGCTACAGGTAGGGATGTAGGCTACAGGTAGGGAGGTACGCTACAGGTAGGGAGGTATGCTACAGGTAGGGATGTAGGCTACAGGTAGGGAGGTAGGCTACAGGTAGGGAGGCAGGCTACAAGTAGGGAGGTAGGCTGCAGGTAGGGATGCAGGCTACAGGTAGGGAGGTAGTTTACAGGTAGGGATGCAGGCTAAAGGTAGGGATGAAGGCTACAGGTAGGGGTGCAGGCTACAGGTAGGAAGGTAGGCTACAGGTAGGGAGGTAGGCTACAGGTAGGGAGGTATGCTACAGGTAGGGGTGCAGGCTACAGGTAGGAAGGTAGGCTACAGGTAGGGAGGTAGGCTACAGGTAGGGAGGTATGCTACAGGTAAGTATGTAGGCTACAGGTAGAGAGTTAGGCTACAGGTAAGGAGGTAAGCTACAGGTAGGGATGCAGGCTACAGGTAGGGTGCAGGCTACAGGTAGGGGTGTAGGCTACAGGTAGGGGTGCAGGCTACAGGTAGGGAGGTAGGCTACAGGTAGGGATGTAGGCTACAGGTAGGGAGGTAGGCTACGGGTAGGGGTGCAGGCTACAGGTAGTAAGATAGGCTACAGGTAGGGAGGTAGGCTACAGTTAGGGAGGTATGCTACAGGTAGGGATGTAGGCTACAGGTAGGAAGGTAGGCTACAGGTAGAGATGCATGCTACAGGTAGGGATGCAGGCTCCAGGTAGGGATGTAGGCTACAGGTAGGGATGTAGGCTACAGGTAGGGTGGTAGGCTACATGTAGGGAGGTAGGCTACAGGTAGGGAGGTACGCTACAGGTAGGGGGTTATGCTACAGGTAGGGATGTAGGCTACAGGTAGGGAGGTAGGCTACAGGTAGGCAGGTAGGCTACAGGTAGGCAGGTAGGCTATAGGTAGGGAGGTAGGCTACATGTAGGGAGGCAGGCTACAAGTAGGGAGGTAGGCTGCAGGTAGGGATGCAGGCTACAGGTAGGGAGGTATCCTACAGATAGGGATGCAGGCTACAGGTAGGGAGGTAGGCTACAGGTAGGGATGTAGGCTACAGTGAGGGGTGCAGGCTACAGATAGGGAGTTAGGCTACAGGTACGGATGTAGGCTACAGGTAGGGAGGTAGGCTACAGGTAGGGAGGTAGGCTACAGGTAGGGAGGTAAGATACAGGTAGGGATGCAGGCTACAGGTAGGGTGCAGGCTACAGGTAGGGATGTAGGCTACAGGTAGGGGTGCAGGCTACAGATACGTGACTTCCGTCTCGCTTCCGCATTGTCTCCGTGCTGCTCTGCTGTTTGTTGCTACTTGGCTACCTGCCAAACTATTCACGTTTTACTTTTAATAAACGTTTAATCAATCTCTGTGTTCAACAAATTTACCAACTTTTTAGTTTTGTCCTCACTCATCTTTTTTCGTTAAACTTTTTCACCCCGGACGTTTATCCCGAGACAGAAGAGTCATTTTCCTGTGCGTTTTAGCTGCCAACTTTACGTTATTTTCCGTTTTTCCATCGCAACTTTTTTTCCCTTATTCAACTTTTTCACTCCGGACGCTTTATCTGGACATGGCTCATCAACATCTTCAACAGCCGAAGCTAAGTAGTAACATTAACATGATGTCTTTTAATTGCAGTCGCTGTACTCATAATATACAGGAGAATTCTCGCCTTACGGCGAGAATAGCTGTGCTACAAGCCCAGCTTCAGACGCAATCGTTAGGCAAGAGTATTATCAGTGTAGGAAAGGAAGAAACAGCGTCTGTGCCACCAGTAAGTACAGACAGTAACGTTAGTATAACTCCCCCCGCACAGTCCCTGCAGCCGGACAACTTTCTCATGGCTTCTGGAGGGAAATACTGTTGGAATGCTCAACCGGTGTCGCTCATTCAGCCGACAGAAACCTTCAACCGGTTTTCCCCATTATGTAGCGAGTCGGAGTCTGAGTCTGAGTCTTCTCTAGTCTCTACTCCTCCCGTTACGGGGTCTGAGACGCCGAAGGCTCCCACCATTAGCTCTGACAAATTGAAAACCCTAGTCATTGGCGACTCCATTACCCGCAGTATTAGACTTAAAACGAATCACCCAGCGATCATACACTGTTTACCAGGGGGCAGGGCTACCGACGTTAAGGCTAATCTAAAGATGGTGCTGGCTAAAGCTAAAACTGGCGAGTGTAGAGAGTATAGAGATATTGTTATCCACGTCGGCACCAACGATGTTAGGATGAAACAGTCAGAGGTCACCAAGTGCAACATAGCTTCAGCGTGTAAATCAGCTAGAAAGATGTGTCGGCATCGAGTAATTGTCTCTGGCCCCCTCCCAGTTAGGGGAAGTGACGAGCTCTACAGCAGAGTCTCAGCACTTAATCGCTGGTTGAAAACTGTTTTCTGCCCCTCCCAAAAGATAACATTTGTGGATAATTGGCCCTCTTTCTGGGACTCACCCACAAACAGGATCAAGCCTGACCTGCTGAGGAGTGACGGACTCCATCCTAGCTGGAGGGGTGCTCTCCTCTTATCTACCAACATAGATAGGGCTCTAACTCCTTTAGCCCCACAGTGAAATAGGGTGCAGGCCAGGCAGCAGGCTGTTAGCCAACCTGCCAGCTTAGTGGAGTCTGCCAATAGCATAGTCAGTGTAGTCAGCTCAGCCATACCCATTGAGACTGTGTCTGTGCCTCGACCTAGGTTGGGCAAAACTAAACATGGTGGTGTCCACCCTAGCAATCTTATTAGGATAAAGACCTCCTCCATTCCTGCCATTATTGAAAGAGATCGTGATACCTCACATCTCAAAATAGGGTTACTTAATGTTAGATCCCTCACTTCAAAGGCAGTCATAGTCAATGAACTAATCACTGATCATAATCTTGATGTGATTGGCCTGACTGAAACATGGCTTAAGCCTGATGAATTTGCTGTGTTAAATGAGGCCTCACCTCCTGGTTACACTAGTGACCATATTCCCCGTGCATCCCGCAAAGGCGGAGGTGTTGCTAACATTTACGATAGCAAATTTCAATTTACAAAAAAAAAAATGACGTTTTCATCTTTCGAGCTTCTAGTCATGAAATCTATGCAGCCTACTCAATCACTTTTTATAGCTACTGTTTACAGGCCTCCTGGGCCATATACAGCGTTCCTCTCTGAGTTTCCTGAATTCCTATCAGACCTTGTAGTCATAGCAGATCATATTCTAATTTTTGGTGATTTTAATATTCACATGGAGAAGTCCACAGACCCACTCCAAAAGTCCTTCGGAGCCATTATCGACTCAGTGGGTTTTGTCCAACATGTCTCTGGACCTACTCACTGCCACAGTCATACTCTGGACCTAGTTTTGTCCCATGGAATAAATGTTGTAGATCTTAATGTTTTTCCACAAAATCCTGGACTATCGGACCACCATTTTATTACGTTTGCAATCGCAACAAATAATCTGCTCAGACCCCAACCAAGGAGCATCAAAAGTCGTGCTATAAATTCTCAGACAACACAAAAATTCATTGATGCCCTTCCAGACCCCTTCTGCCTACCCAAGGACGTCAGAGGACAAAAATCAGTTAACCACTTAACTGAGGAACTAAATTTAACCTTGCACAATACCCTAGATGCAGTTGCACCCCTAAAAACGAAAAACATTTGTCATAAGAAACTAGCTCCCTGGTATACAGAAAATACCCGAGCTTTGAAGCAAGCTTCCAGGAAATTGGAACGGAAATGGCGCCACACCAAACTGGAAGTCTTCCGACTAGCTTGGAAAGACAGTACCGTGCAGTACCGAAGAGCCCTCACTGCTGCTCGATCATCCTACTTTTCCAAATTAATCGAGGAAAATAAGAACAATCCAAAATTTCTTTTTGATACTGTTGCAAAGCTAACTAAAAAGCAGCATTCCCTAAGAGAGGATGGTTTTCACTTCAGCAGTGATAAATTCATGAACTTCTTTGAGGAAAAGATCATGACCATTAGAAAGCAAATTACGGACTCCTCTTTGAATCCGCGTATTCCTCCAGGGCTTAGCTGTCCTGGATCTGCACAGCTCTGCGAGGGCCTGGGATCGGGAGAGACACTTAAGTGTTTTAGTACTATATCTCTTGACACAATGATGAAAATAATCATGGCCTCTAAACCTTCAAGCTGCATACTGGATCCTATTCCTACTAAACTGCTGAAGGAGCTGCTTCCTGTGCTTGGCCCTCCTATGTTGAACATAATAAACAGCTCTCTATCCACCGGATGTGTACCAAACTCACTAAAAGTGGCAGTGATAAAGCCTCTCTTGAAAAAGCCAAACCTTGACCCGGAAAATATAAAAAACTATCGGCCAATATCGAATCTTCCATTCCTCTCAAAAATTTTAGAAAAAGCTGTTGCGCAGCAACTCACTGCCTTTCTGAAGACAAACAATGTATACGAAATGCTTCAGTCTGGTTTTAGACCCCATCATAGCACTGAGACTGCACTTGTGAAGGTGGTAAATGACCTTTTAATGGCGTCAGACCGAGGCTCTGCATCTGTCCTCGTGCTACTAGACCTTAGTGCTGCCTTTGACACCATCGATCACCACATTCTTTTGGAGAGACTGGAAACCCAAATTGGTCTACACGGACAAGTTCTGGCCTGGTTTAGATCCTACCTGTCGGAAAGATATCAGTTTGTCTCTGTGAATGGTCTGTCCTCCGACAAATCAACTGTACATTTCGGTGTTCCTCAAGGTTCCGTTTTAGGACCACTATTGTTTTCACTATATATTTTACCTCTTGGGGATGTTATTCGAAAACATAATGTTAACTTTCACTGCTATGCGGATGACACACAGCTGTACATTTCAATGAAGCATGGTGAAGCCCCAAAATTGCCCTCGCTAGAAGCCTGTGTTTCAGACATAAGGAAGTGGATGGCTGAAAACTTTTTACTTTTAAACTCGGACAAAACAGAGATGCTTGTTCTAGGTCCCAAGAAACAAAGAGATCTTCTGTTAAATCTGACAATTCATCTTGATGGTTGTAAAGTCGTCTCAAATAAAACTGTGAAGGACCTAGGCGTTACTCTTGACCCTGATCTCTCTTTTGACGAACATATCAAGACTGTTTCAAGGACAGCTTTTTTCCATCTACGTAACATTGCAAAAATCAGAAATTTTCTGTCCAAAAATGATGCAGAAAAATTAATCCATGCATTTGTTACTTCTAGATTAGACTACTGCAATGCTCTATTTTCCGGCTACCCGGATAAAGCACTAAATAAACTTCAGTTAGTGCTAAATACGGCTGCTAGAATCCTGACTAGAACCAAGAAATTTGATCATATTACTCCAGTGCTAGCTTCCCTACACTGGCTTCCTGTTAAGGCAAGGGCTGATTTCAAGGTTTTACTGTTAACCTATAAAGCGTTACATGGGCTTGCTCCTACCTATCTTTCCGAGTTGGTCCTGCCGTACATACCAATACGTACGCTACGGTCACAAGACGCAGGCCTCCTAATTGTCCCTAGAATTTCTAAGCAAACAGCGGGAGGCAGGGCTTTCTCCTATAGATCTCCATTTTTATGGAACAGTCTGCCTACCCATGTGAGAGACGCAGACTCGGTCTCAACCTTTAAGTCTTTACTGAAGACTTATCTCTTCAGTAGGTCATATGATTGAGTGTAGTCTGGCCCAGGAGTGTGAAGGTGAACGGAAAGGCTGGAGCAACGAACAGCCCTTGCTGTCTCTGCCAGGCCGGTTCCCCTCTCCACTGGGGTTCTCTGCCTCTAACCCTGTTGCAGGGGCTGAGTCACTGGCCTGCTGGTGCTCTTTCATGCCGTCCCTGGGAGGGGTGCGTCACTTGAGTGGGTTGAGTTACTGACGTGATCTTCCTGTCTGGGTTGGCGCCCCCCCCCCCCCTTGGTTTGTGCTGTGGTGGAGACCTCTGTGGGCTATACTCGGCCTTGTCTCAGGATTGTAAGTTGGTGGTTGGGGATATCCCTCTAGTGGTGCGGGGGCTGTGCTTTGGCGGAGTGGGTGGGGTTATATCCTTCCTGTTTGGCCCTGTCCGGGGGTTTCTTCGGATGGGGCCACAGTGTCTCCGGACCGCTCCTGTCTCAGCCTCCAGTATTTATGCTGCAGTAGTTTATGTGTCGGGGGGCTGGGGTTAGTTGGTTATACCTGGAGTACTTCTCCTGTCTTATCCAGTGTCCTGTGTGAATTTAAGTATGCTCTCTCTAATTCTCTCGTTCTCTCTTTCTCTCTGAGAACCTGAGCCCTAGGACCATACGTCAGGACTACCGGGCATGATGACACCCTGCTGCCCCCAGTCCGCCTGGCCTTGCTGCTATTCCAGTTTCAACTGTTCTGCCTGCGGCTACGAAACCCCTACCTGTCCCAGACCTGCTGTTTTCAACTCTAAATGATCGGCTATGAAAAGCCAACTGAGAGACCTGAGCCCTAGGACCATACGTCGGGACTACCGGCCGTGGTGACTCCTTGCTATCCCCAGTCCGCCTGGCCTTGCTGCTATTCCAGTTTAAACTGTTCTGCCTGCGGTTATGGAACCCCTACCTGTCCCAGACCTGCTGTTTTAAACTCTAATGATCGGCTATGAAAAGCCAACTGAGATTTATTCCTGATTATTATTTGACCATGCTTGTCACTTATGAACATTTTTGAACATCTTGGCATGGTTCTGTTATAATCTCCACCCGGCACAGCCAGAAGAGGACTGGCCACCCCTCATAGCCTGGTTCCTCTCTAGGTTTCTTCCTAGGTTTTGCCTTTCTAGGGAGTTTTTCCTAGCCACCGTGCTTCTACACCTGCATTACTAGCTGTTTGGGGTTTTAGGCTGGGTTTCTGTACAGCACTTCGAGATATTAGCTGATGTAAGAAGGGCTATATAAAATAAAATTGATTGATTGATTGAGATAGGGAGGTAGGCTACGGGTAGGGATGTAGGCTACAGGTAGGGAGGTAGGCTACAGGTAGGGGTGCAGGCTAAAGGTAGGAAGGTAGGCTACAGGTAGGGAGGTAGGCTACAGGTAGGGAGGTAGGCTACAGGTAGGGAGGTAGACTACAGGTAGGGATGCATGCTAAAGGTAGGGATGCAGGCTACAGGTAGGGATGTAGGCTACAGGTAGGGATGTAGGCTACCGGTAGGGTGGTAGGCTACAGGTAGGGAAGTACGCTACAGGTAGGGAGGTATGCTACAGGTAGGGATGTAGGCTACAGGTATGGATGTAGGCTACAGGTAGGGAGGTAGGCTACAGGTAGGGGTGCAGGCTACAGGTAGGAAGGTAGGCTACAGGTAGGGAGGTAGGCTACAGGTAGGGAGGTATGCTACAGGTAAGTATGTAGGCTACAGTTAGGGAGGTAGGCTACAGGTAGGGAGGTAAGCTACAGGTAGGGATGCAGGCTACAGGTAGGGTGCAGGCTACAGGTAGGGATGTAGGCTACAGGTAGGGGTGCAGGCTACAGGTAGGGTGGTAGGCTACAGGTAGGGATATAGGCTACAGGTCGGGAGGTAGGCTACGGGTAGGGGTGCAGGCTACAGGTAGGAAGGTAGGCTACAGGTAGGGAGGTAGGCTACAGGTAGGGAGGTATGCTACATGTAGGGATGTAGGCTACAGGTAGGAAGGTAGGCTACAGGTAGGGATGCATGCTACAGGTAGGGATGCAGGCTACAGGTAGGGATGTAGGCTACAGGTAGGGATGTAGGCTACAGGTAGGGTGGTAGGCTACAGGTAGGGAGGTAGGCTACAGGTAGGGAGGTACGCTACAGGTAGGGAGGTATGCTACAGGTAGGGATGTAGGCTACAGGTAGGGAGGTAGGCTACAGGTAGGCAGGTAGGCTACAGGTAGGCAAGTAAGCTACAGGTAGGGAGGCAGGCTACAAGTAGGGAGGTAGGCTGCAGGTAGGGATGCAGGCTACAGGTAGGGAGGTATCCTACAGATAGGGATGCAGGCTACAGGTAGGGAGGTAGGCTACAGGTAGGGATGTAGGCTACAGGGAGGGGTGCAGGCTACAGATAGGGAGGTATCCTACAGGTAGGGAGGTATGCTACAGTTAGGGATGTAGGCTACAGGTAGGAAGGTAGACTACAGGTAGGGATGCATGCTAAAGATAGGGATGCAGGCTACAGGTAGGGATGTAGGCTACAGGTAGGGATGTAGGCTACAGGTAGGGTGGTAGGCTACAGGTAGGGAGGTACGCTACAGGTAGGGAGGTATGCTACAGGTAGGGATGTAGGCTACAGGTAGGGAGGTAGGCTACAGGTAGGGAGGTAGGCTACAGATAGGCAGGTAGGCTACAGGTAGGGAGGTAGGCTACAGGTAGGGAGGCAGGCTACAAGTAGGGAGGTAGGCTACAGGTAGGGATGCAGCCTACAGTTAGGGAGGTATCCTACAGATAGGGACGCAGGCTACAGGTAGAGAGGTAGGCTACAGGTAGGGATGTAGGCTACAGGGAGGGGTGCAGGCTACATATAGGGAGGTAGGCTACAGGTAGGGATGTAGGCTACAGGTAGGGAGGTAGGCTACAGGTAGGGGTGCAGGCTACAGGTAGGAAGGTAGGCTACAGGTAGGGAGGTAGGCTGCAGGTAGGGAGGTATGCTACAGGTAGGGATGTAGGCTACAGGTAGGAAGGTAGGCTACAGGTAGGGATGCATGCTTCAGGTAGGGATGCAGGCTACAGGTAGGGATGTAGGCTACAGGTAGGGATGTAGGCTACAGGTAGGGAGGTAGGCTACAGGTAGGGAGGTAAGCTACAGGTAGTGATGCAGGCTACAGGTAGGGGTGCAGGCTACAGGTAGGGATGCAGGCTACAGTTAGGGATGTAGGCTACAGGTAGGGATGCAGGCTACAGGTAGGCAGGTAGGCTACAGGTAGGGAGGTAGGCTACAGGTAGGGAGGCAGGCTACAAGTAGGGAGGTAGGCTACAGGTAGGGATGCAGGCTACAGGTAGGGAGGTAGCCTACAGATAGGGATGCAGGCTACAGGTAGGGAGGTAGGCTACCGGTAGGGATGTAGGCTACAGGTAGGTGTGCAGGCTACAGGTAGGGAGGTAGGCTACAGGTAGGGATGTAGGCTACAGGTAGGGAGGTATGCTACAGGTAGTGGTGCAGGCTACAGGTAGGGATATAGGCTACAGGTAGGGAGGTAGGCTACAGGTAGGGAGGTATGCTACAGGTAGGGATGTAGGCTACAGGTAGGGATGTAGGCTACAGGTAGGGATGCATGCTACAGGTAGGGATGCAGGCTACAGGTAGGGATGTAGGCTACAGGTAGGGATGTAGGCTACAGGTAGGGTGGTAGGCTACATGTAGGGAGGTAGGCTACAGGTAGGGAGGTATTCTACAGGTAGGGATGCTGGCTACAGGTAGGGGTGCAGGCTACTGGTAGGAATGCAGGCTAAAGGTAGGGATGCAGGCTACAGGTAGGGATGCAGGCTAAAGTAGGGAGTTAGGCTACAGGTAGGGGTGCAGGCTACACGTAGGGGTGCAGGCTACAGGTAGGGACGTAGACTACAGGTAGGGGTGCAGGCTACAGGTAGGGGTTCAGGCTACAGGTAGGGATGCGTGCTACAGGTAGGGAGGTAGGCTACAGGTAGGGGTGCAGGCTACAGGTAGGGTGGTAGGCTACAGGTAGTGATGCAGGCTACAGGTAGGGCTGTAGGCTACAGGTAGGGATGTAGGCTACAGGTAGGGGTGCAGGCTACAGGTAGGGAGGTAGGCTACAGGTAGGAAGGGAGGCTACAGGTAGGGAGGTAGGCTACAGGTAGGGAGGTAGGCTACAGGTAGGGATGTAGGCTACAGGTAGGGAGGTAGGCTACAGGTAGGGAGGTAGGCTACAGGTAGAGGGTTAGGCTACAGGTAGGGATGTAGGCTACAGGTAGGGAGGTAGGCTACAGGTAGGGAGGTAGGCTACAGGTAGATAGTTAGGCTACAGGTAAGGATGTAGGCTACAGGTAGGGAGGTAGGCTACAGGTAGGGAGGTAGGCTACAGGTAGGGAGGTAGGCTACAGGTAGGCTACAGGTAGGGATGTAGGCTACAGGTAGGGAGGTAGGCTACAGGTAGGGAGGTAGGCTACAGGTAGGGAGGTAGGCTACAGGTAGGGATGCAGGCAGAGGATGAAGTAAGCCTACAACAAGAAGTTTAAGAAGTTAAAAAGGTCACCATTCTGCCACTGCATGACAATGTACATTTGTTATAGCCTGC
>NW_028165901.1:0-22500 GCF_964263955.1 Coregonus lavaretus | reverse complement strand
CGCACACACACACACACACACACACACACACACACACACACACACAACACACACACACATACACACACACACACACACACACCCTTCTCACTACTCTCTGTCACCCTCTGAGCTTGAAGGTGGTGGAAAGTAAGGTAAGAGAATACAAAATAAATAAAGCTATTTTGATGAGGTGATTCATATAATCTTAGAAAAAAAAGGTGCTATCTAGAACCTAAAATGGTTATTCGGCTGTCCCTATAGGATAACCATTTGAAGAACGCTTTTTCGTTCCAGGTAGAACCCTTTTGGTTCCAAGTAGAACCCTTTTGGTTCCAAGTAGAACCCTTTTGGTTCCGAGTAGAACCCTGTAGAGTCAGAGGAAGGCCCTAAAAATTGTCAAAGACTCCAGCCACCCTAGTCATAGACTGTTCTCTCTGCTACCGCACGGCAAGCGGTACCGGAGCGCCAAGTCTAGGTCCAAAAGGCTTCTCAACAGCTTCTACCCCCAAGCCATAAGACTCCTGAACAGCTAATCATGGCTACCCGGACTATTTGCACTGCCCCCCCACCCCCACCCCATCTTTTTACGCTGCTGCTACTCTGTTAATTATTTATGCAAAGTCACTTTAACTCTACCCACATGTACATATTACCTCAACTACCTCAACTAGCCGGTGCCCCCGCACATTGCCTCTGCCCTGGTACCCCCCTGTATATATAGCCTCCCTACTGTTATTTTAAATTTACTTCTGCTCTTTTTTTTTCTCAAAACTTTTTTGTTGTTATTGTTTTATTTTACTTTTTTTTATAAATAAATAAAAATGCGTTGTTGGTTAAGGGCTTGTAAGTAATCATTTCACGGTAATGTTTACACCTGTTGTATTCGGCGCATGTGGCAAATAAAATGTGATTTGATTTTATTTGATGTCCCCGCCCCCCTTACGGAAGTCTAATTAAGATAATTAAAAAAATCGGTCAGTTTAATTTTAATGAAAAGATAATAAGTTTAAAGCCAGAGATGTTCTGTTCTCAATCCACTGCATCCGTCGATGTCGCACTTTCGCATCTGCTGTGGACGGTGGCCCGAGCTACAGCGATGTATGTCAAACCCAGGAGACATCCCGATAAATCGGTCTTGTTGTGAAAACGTGTGCGGCGTCCGAACGGTTTGGCCCTATGAACTATTATGGAAAGATGAGAGACTCTCGGGAACACCACAGTGTTCTCAGTTTTTGCTCCGCGGCCCACCACAAGCGTCACGGGACTCCACTGAATTCAAATACCTGCCAACTTCTGTCTGTAGCGTCCAAACTGTTTGGGCTACATGCTAATATGGAACACGTCAGTTGTTTTGCACTATGACACCCACAGGTACCAGTTGAATTTTTTTTAATGGAAGTATGGCACTGAGTGTACAAAACATTAAGAACACCTGCTCTTTCCGTGACACAGACCGACCAGGTGAAAGCTATGATCCCTTGTTGATGTCACCTGTTAAAATCCACTTCAATCAGTGTAGATGAAGGGGGAGGAGACAGGTTACAGAATCATTTTTAAGCCTTGAGACAATTGAGACATGGATTGTGTATTTGTGCCATTGCATTTACCAGACGCTCTTATCCAGAGTGACTTACAGTTAGTGCATACATTATTCTTTTTTATTTTCATACTGGCCCCCCGTGGGAATCGAACCCACAACCCTGGCGTTGCAAACGCCATGCTCTACCAACTGAGCTACCTCCCATTCAGACGATGAATGGGCAAGACAAAGTATTGAAGTGCCTTTGAACTGAGCTGACTATATACTGTATCGTTGCTCTGCATGTTACTCTAACTGAGCTGACTATATACTGTATTGTTGCTCTGCTTGTTACTCTCACTGAGCTGACAATATACTGTATCTTTCCTCTGCATGTTACTCTCACTGAGCTGACTATATACTGTATCATTGCTCTGCATATTACTCTCACTGAGCTGACTATATACTGTATTGTTGCTCTGCTTGTTACTCTCACTGAGCTGACTATATACTGTATTGTTGCTCTGCATGTTACTCTCACTGAGCTGACTATATACTGTATCGTTGCTCTGCATGTTACTCGACACTGAGCTGACTATATACTGTATTGTTGCTCTGCATGTTACTCTCACTGAGCTGACTATATACTGTATTGTTGCTCTGCATGTTACTCTCACTGAGCTGACTATATACTGTATTGTTGCTCTGCATATTACTCTCACTGAGCTGACTATATACTGTATTGTTGCTCTGCATATTACTCTCACTGAGCTGACTATATACTGTATTGTTGCTCTGCATATTACTCTCACTGAGCTGACTATATACTGTATTGTTGCTCTGCATGTTACTCTCACTGAGCTGACTATATACTGTATTGTTGCTCTGCATATTACTCTCACTGAGCTGACTATATACTGTATTGTTGCTCTGCATATTACTCTCACTGAGCTGACTATATACTGTATTGTTGCTCTGCATGTTACTCTCACTGAGCTGACTATATACTGTATCGTTGCTCTGCATGTTACTCTCACTGAGCTGACTATATACTGTATTGTTGCTCTGCATGCTACTCTCACTGAGCTGACTATATACTGTATTGTTGCTCTGCATGTTACACTCACTGAGCTGACTATATACTCTATTGTTGCTCTGCATGTTACTCTCACTGAGCTGAATATATACTGTATTGTTGCTCTGCATGTTACTCTCACTGAGCTGAATATATACTGTATTGTTGCTCTGCATGTTACTCTCACTGAGCTGAATATATACTGTATTGTTGCTCTGCATGTTACTGTCACTGAGCTGACTATATACTGTATTGTTGCTCTGCATGTTACTGTCACTGAGCTGACTATATACTGTATTGTTGCTCTGCATGTTACTCTCACTGAGCTGACTATATACTGTATTGTTGCTCTGCATGTTACTCTCACTGAGCTGACTATATACTGTATTGTTGCTCTGCATGTTACTCTCACAGAGCTGACTATATACTGTATTGTTGCTCTGCATGTTACTCTCACTGAGCTGACTATATACTGTATTGTTGCTCTGCATGTTACTCTCACTGAGCTGACTATATACTGTATCGTTGCTCTGCATGTTACTCTCACTGAGCTGACTATATACTGTATCGTTGCTCTGCATATTACTCTCACTGAGCTGACTATATACTGTATTGTTGCTCTGCATGTTACTCTCACTGAGCTGACTATATACTGTATTGTTGCTCTGCTTGTTACTCTCACTGAGCTGACTATATACTGTATCGTTGTTCTGCATATTACTCTCACTGAGCTGACTATATACTGTATCGTTGCTCTGCATGTTACTCTCACTGAGCTGACTATATACTGTATCATTGCACCAGTGACTGTGTGGAGCAGGGAAACAGATTCTGACAATTCTGAGAACTAAATCCTTCCCTCCCTCCCGCTCTCCCTCCCGCTCTCCCTCCCTCCCTCCCGCTCTCCCTCCCTCCATTCCTCCTTCCATCCCTCCCCCCCTCCCTCCCAAGCCTCCCTCCCTCTCCCTCTCTCTCTCTCTCTCTCTCTCTCTCTCTTCCTGCCTAAATCCATAGATCATACCTCTCTCCACCCATTGTTATAGTCTTCAAGAGATAACAATTCTCTGACTCAAGTTTTATCTTTGAACTGTCTTTGTGAAAATGACAACATTAGCCCCGCTGCAAGACACTTTCTCTGTGCTGAAGACAGTTGGCCCTTTTAAGTGATGTGAAGAGCTTACTGACGTCTACGGCAGATGACAACTGGGGGTTTTGAAGTGGGAAGGCAAGCAGCACTGTCACCCTCTCTTCCTTCCTTCACACACACACACACACACACACACACACACACACACACACACACACACACACACACACACACACACACACACACACACACACACACGAATGCAAACACACACACACACACACACGAATGCAAACACACACACACACAAATTCAAACACACACACACACGAATGCAAACACACACACACACACACACACACACACACACAAATTCAAACACACACACACACACACACGAATGCAAACACACACACACACACACACACACATTCAAACACACACACACACACACACACACACACACACACACACACATTGCTCCTCTATTTTGTTGCAATTAGCTGGATTCCATTTGTTGCTGACAGTTTCAGTAAAACCCAAATGCATTCATACAGCCTGGGACAGCCTGGGACCCAAATGGCCCCCTGTTCTCTATAGAGCAATACTTTTTTACCAGAGCCCTATGTAGTGGTGTACTATGTAGGGAATAGTTTGCCATTAGGGATGCAACCATACAGTCTGCCTCTCACTCTCTGAATATGAGCCCCTTATAATATTGCAAGCGGTTTAATTTAATTAGTTTTTTCTTTGGTTGTCGGAGAAACCAGCTGATAGCTTCTTAGTTCGCTTTTAGCATTTTATTTTTTCATTACAAACCTCTTTACCTCGTTTCCAATGTCTGGTTGTAATTCTAATTGGCTGAGTCCCGAATCGCACCCTATCTCATATACAGTGCACTACTTTTTTTGACTAGACCCCATAGGACTCTGGTCAAAAGTAGGGTGTCCATTTGGGATGCGTCCTATGATTGGCAAAAGAGGGGGACCAATACGCTTTATTTACTAGGAAACTGAGTAAAGCAGACGCTTAAATATGCCCGAGTTTAAAGAGGAAACTTTAAAATTTAAAAACAGGCTACCATTTTGGGAATATTGATCATGGGTGTGTTTTATGGTTGTGTGGAAAGGGCCAGAATGTAAACCGGACCATGTAAAGGCAAAAAGCTCCTCCAACTGCAAGAGTGTGTTAAAGATCAACAAATAAATAATAAAAACAAACAAATCAATATTCCAGTAAGTTAGGGGGGACTCTTATTTGTTGAGTCAGGGTGTGATTTTTCTATGTGGTGTATTTCTATGTTTATAGTCTAGTATGTCTAGATCTATGTTGGCCGGTGTGGTTCCCAGTCGGAGGCAGCTGTCGCTCGTTGTCTCTGATTGGGGACAATACTTAGGCAGCCTTTTTGGCGCTAGTGGGTTGTGGGATCTCGTGCCGTGTTTAGGTTTGTTGTGTGTTACCGTTGGGACGTCACGTATCGTTGGTTTATTGTTTTGTCGTTGTGTTTTATTCGTTAAATAAACATGTTTGCATATCACGCTGCGCCTTGGTCCGTCCCGTTTATGAACGAACGTGACACCATCGTGTTGTTACACTTGATAGCTTCAAGCCACTAATATAGTGCATGATATTAGCTACAATAATTATTTAAAAAAAATAATAATAATATTGAAATGATTTACTACATTAAAACCCTTTTACAGAATGGCCAATGTAACTGGATGCCATGCTTCCAAGTAAGCATTTAGTTGTTGAAACTGTGTCTTTAAAAGCCCTCTGACATAGAAGCCATCTATCTGTATGTGTGCTGTGGTCATGCTGTTCCACTCACTGGTACACCATGGACACATCTTAAACCAGGATGAGATCTACCCAGCAACACACAGTAGTCGATACAGCCTCTGGTGGTGTAGTGAGCATGCTACTGGAGGCAACACAGGAGGAGAATTTGAACGTCAATAATAATTTCTTCTAGTGTATATTTTTAGTGTTTGTGAGGGAGGGGAGAAAAAAAAACACGTACTGGCTGTTGCTGAGGCTGGGGAGGTTGCTATGGTAACAAATCTGTTGCTAACGCATCACCGTGGCACCAGTCAGCATCTCATCTTACACTCACTGTTCTCTGCTACTAAAATACCGAACCCAATCATCACACCATTGTCAACAACAACAACAACAACAACCATCTGCCGTACAATTGGGGTATATTTTTTTTTTTAAATAAATTACAAAGATTATGTGAGTATGTGTGATCATAAAGACACAAAACAAAAAAACGGTTTCCAAAAGCAGACACTGTATGCATCTCAAATGACACCATATTCTCTATATAGTCCCCCTATGTGGCCCTGGTGGTCAAAAGTAGTGCATGGGGTTGCCATTTGGGACGTAGACACTGTTTTCATAAATAAAATGTTAAAAAGGACTGACGGAGAGATATCATGTGATGACGACTCTTTCATTGGAAGATGAATGGATAAGAGAGGTAGAAGGGTCGAGCTGTAAGCCTCGTCGTGTGATAAGGAGAGTAATATTCTCCCTCTTTCTGATACATCACATGAAAAAGCAATTTGCTTTGGGCCCAATAACGCCGTGAACGCTTTAGATGCCCCACTATCAGGGTGGGAGTCGATCTGAGTCGATCTGCCGGGGGTTGAGGCAGGAAATTTGCTAGTGGGCATCGCTCTATCCATAGATATAGACCTGTTATATTGTCTATGCATCTGTCTACATTTTCACTTTTACGTTTTAGTCATTTATAGACCCTCTTATCCAGAGCAACTTACAGTTAGAGCTCTACCTGAAGGAAGGGAGCATCACTATCAGGTCATACAGTTAGATCTCTACCTGTAGGAAGGGAGCATCACTATCAGGCCATACAGTTAGAGCTCTACCTGAAGGAAGGGAGCGTCACTATCAGGTCATACAGTTAGAGCTCTACCTGAAGGAAGGGAGCATCACTATCAGGTCATACAGTTAGATCTCTACCTGAAGGAAGGGAGCGTCACTATCAGGTCATACAGTTAGAGCTCTACCTGAAGGAAGGGAGCGTCACTATCAGGTCATACAGTTAGAGCTCTCTCTACCTGAAGGAAGGGAGCGTCACTATCCGGTCATACAGTTAGAGCTCTACCTGAAGGAAGGGAGCATCACTATCAGGTCATACAGTTAGAGCTCTACCTGAAGGAAGGGAGCGTCACTATCCGGTCATACAGTTAGAGCTCTACCTGAAGGAAGGGAGCGTCACTATCAGGTCATACAGTTAGAGCTCTACCTGAAGGAAGGGAGCGTCACTATCAGGTCATACAGTTAGAGCTCTTACTGAAGGAAGGGAGCGTCACTATCAGGTCATACAGTTAGAGCTCTACCTGAAGGAAGGGAGCGTCACTATCCGGTCATACAGTTAGAGCTCTACCTGAAGGAAGGGAGCATCACTATCAGGTCATACAGTTAGAGCTCTCTCTACCTGAAGGAAGGGAGCATCACTATCAGGTCATAGAGTTAGAGCTCTCTCTACCTGAAGGAAGGGAGCATCACTATCAGGTCATACAGTTAGATCTCTACCTGAAGGAAGGGAGCATCACTATCAGGTCATACAGTTAGATCTCTACCTGAAGGAAGGGAGCATCACTATCAGGTCATACAGTTAGATCTCTACCTGAAGGAAGGGAGCATCACTATCAGGTCATACAGTTAGAGCTCTACCTGAAGGAAGGGAGCGTCACTATCAGGTCATACAGTTAGAGCTCTCTCTACCTGAAGGAAGGGAGTGTCACTATCAGGTCATACAGTTAGATCTCTACCTGAAGGAAGGGAGCGTCACTATCAGGTCATACAGTTAGATCTCTACCTGAAGGAAGGGAGCATCACTATCAGGTCATTCAGTTAGAGCTCTCTCTACCTGAAGGAAGGGAGTGTCACTATCAGGTCATACAGTTAGATCTCTACCTGAAGGAAGGGAGCATCACTATCAGGTCATACAGTTAGAGCTCTACCTGAAGGAAGGGAGCATCACTATCAGGTCATAGAGTTAGATCTCTACCTGAAGGAAGGGAGCGTCACTATCAGGTCATACAGTTAGAGCTCTACCTGAAGGAAGGGAGCATCACTATCAGGCCATACAGTTAGAGCTCTACCTGAAGGAAGGGAGCGTCACTATCAGGTCATACAGTTAGATCTCTACCTGAAGGAAGGGAGCATCACTATCAGGTCATACAGTTAGAGCTCTACCTGAAGGAAGGGAGCGTCACTATCAGGTCATACAGTTAGAGCTCTACCTGAAGGGAGCATCACTATCAGGCCATACAGTTAGATCTCTACCTGAAGGAAGGGAGCATCACTATCAGGTCATACAGTTAGAGCTCTACCTGAAGGAAGGGAGCGTCACTATCAGGTCATACAGTTAGAGCTCTACCTGAAGGGAGCATCACTATCAGGCCATACAGTTAGATCTCTACCTGAAGGAAGGGAGCGTCACTATCAGGTCATAGAGTTAGATCTCTACCTGAAGGAAGGGAGCGTCACTATCAGGTCTTACAGTTAGAGCTCTCTCTACCTGAAGGAAGGGAGCATCACTATCAGGTCATAGAGTTAGATCTCTACCTGAAGGAAGGGAGCGTCACTATCAGGTCATACAGATAGAGCTCTACCTGAAGGAAGGGAGCATCACTATCAGGTCACAGAGTTAGATCTCTACTTGAAGGAAGGGAGCGTCACTATCAGGTCTTACAGTTAGAGCTCTCTCTACCTGAAGGAAGGGAGCATCACTATCAGGTCTTACAGTTAGAGCTCTCTCTACCTGAAGGAAGGGAGCGTCACTATCAGGTCATACAGTTAGAGCTCTCTCTACCTGAAGGAAGGGAGCATCACTATCAGGTCATACAGTTAGATCTCTACCTGAAGGAAGGGAGCATCACTATCAGGTCATACAGTTAGAGCTCTACCTGAAGGAAGGGAGCATCACTATCAGGTCATACAGTTAGAGCTCTCTCTACCTGAAGGAAGGGAGCATCACTATCAGGTCATACAGTTAGAGCTCTACCTGAAGGAAGGGAGCATCACTATCAGGTCATACAGTTAGAGCTCTCTCTACCTGAAGGAAGGGAGCATCACTATCAGGTCATACAGTTAGATCTCTACCTGAAGGAAGGGAGCGTCACTATCAGGTCATACAGTTAGATCTCTACCTGAAGGAAGGGAGCATCACTATCAGGTCATACAGTTAGAGCTCTACCTGAAGGAAGGGAGCATCACTATCAGGTCATACAGTTAGAGCTCTACCTGAAGGAAGGGAGCATCACTATCAGGTCATAGAGTTAGAGCTCTCTCTACCTGAAGGAAAAGAGCGTCACTATCAGGTCATACAGTTAGAGCTCTACCTGAAGGGAGCGTCACTATCAGGTCATACAGTTAGAGCTCTACCTGAAGGAAGGGAGCGTCACTATCAGGTCATACAGTTAGAGCTCTACCTGAAGGAAGGGAGCGTCACTATCAGGTCATACAGTTAGAGCTCTACCTGAAGGAAGGGAGCATCACTATCAGGTCATACAGTTAGAGCTCTCTCTACCTGAAGGGAGCGTCACTATCAGGTCATACAGTTAGATCTCTACCTGAAGGAAGGGAGCGTCACTATCAGGTCATACAGTTAGAGCTCTACCTGAAGGAAGGGAGCGTCACTATCAGGTCATACAGTTAGATCTCTACCTGAAGGAAGGGAGCATCACTATCAGGTCATAGAGTTAGATCTCTACCTGAAGGAAGGGAGCGTCACTATCAGGTCATACAGTTAGATCTCTACCTGAAGGAAGGGAGCATCACTATCAGGTCATAGAGTTAGAGCTCTACCTGAAGGAAGGGAGCATCACTATCAGGTCATACAGTTAGAGCTCTACCTGAAGGGAGCGTCACTATCAGGTCATACAGTTAGAGCTCTACCTGAAGGAAGGGAGCATCACTATCAGGTCATACAGTTAGAGCTCTACTTGAAGGAAGGGAGCGTCACTATCAGGTCATAGAGTTAGATCTCTACCTGAAGGAAGGGAGCATCACTATCAGGTCATACAGTTAGATCTCTCTCTACCTGAAGGAAGGGAGCATCACTATCAGGTCATACAGTTAGATCTCTACCTGAAGGAAGGGAGCATCACTATCAGGTCATACAGTTAGATCTCTACCTGAAGGAAGGGAGCGTCACTATCAGGCCATACAGTTAGAGCTCTCTCTACCTGAAGGAAGGGAGCATCACTATCAGGTCATACAGTTAGATCTCTACCTGAAGGAAGGGAGCGTCACTATCAGGTCATACAGTTAGAGCTCTCTCTACCTGAAGGGAGCATCACTATCAGGTCATACAGTTAGAGCTCTACCTGAAGGAAGGGAGCATCACTATCAGGTCATACAGTTAGAGATCTACCTGAAGGAAGGGAGCATCACTATCAGGTCCAACAGTTAGAGCTCTCTCTACCTGAAGGGAGCGTCACTATCAGGTCATACAGTTAGATCTCTACCTGAAGGATGGGAGCGTCACTATCAGGTCATACAGTTAGATCTCTACCTGAAGGAAGGGAGCGTCACTATCAGGTCATACAGTTAGATCTCTACCTGAAGGATGGGAGCGTCACTATCAGGTCATACAGTTAGATCTCTACCTGAAGGAAGGGAGCGTCACTATCAGGTCATACAGTTAGAGCTCTACCTGAAGGAAGGGAGCGTCACTATCAGGTCATACAGTTAGAGCTCTACCTGAAGGAAGGGAGCGTCACTATCAGGTCATACAGTTACATTTACATTTACATTTTAGTCATTTAGCAGACGCTCTTAACCAGAGCGACTTACAGGAGCAATTAGGGTTAAGTGCCTTGCTCAAGGGCACATTAACGTCATTTAGCAGACGCTCTTAGCCAGAGCGACTCACAAAATTGGTGCGTTCACCCTATAGCCAGTGGGATAACCACTTTACAATTTGGGGGGGGGGGGGGGGGGGGGGGGGTTAGAAGGAATACTTTAGCCTATCCCAGGTATTCCTTAAAGAGGTGGGGTTTCAAATGTCTCCGGAAGGTGGTGAGTGACTCCGCTGTCCTGGCGTCGTGAGGGAGCTTGTTCCACCATTGGGGTGCCAGAGCAGCGAACAGTTTTGACTGGGCTGAGCGGGAGCTGTGCTTCCGCAGAGGAAGGGGAGCCAGCAGGCCAGAGGTGGATGAACGCAATGTCCTCGTTTGGGTGTAGGGACTGATCAGAGCCTGAAGGTACAGGGGTGCCGTTCCCCTCACTGCTCCAAAGGCAAGCACCATGGTCTTGTAGCGGATGCGAGCTTCAATTGGAAGCCAGTGGAGTGTGCGGAGGAGGGGGGTGACGTGAGAGAACTTGGGAAGGTTGAACACCAGACGGGCTGCGGCATTCTGGATGAGTTGTAGGGGTTTAATGGCACAGGCAGGGAGCCCAGCCAACAGCGAGTTGCAGTAGTCCAGACGGGAGATGACAAGTGCCTGGACCAGGACCTGCGCCGCTTCCTGTGTAAGGCAGGGTCGCACTCTCCGAATGTTGTAGAGCATGAACCTGCAGGAGCGGGTCACCGCCTTGATGTTGGCGGAGAACGACAGGGTGTTGTCCAGGGTCACGCCTAGGCTCTTCGCACTCTGGGAGGAGGACACAGCGGAGTTGTCTACCGTGATGGCGAGATCATGGAACGGGCAGTCCTTCCCCGGGAGGAAGAGCAGCTCCGTCTTGCCAGGGTTCAGCTTGAGGTGGTGATCCGTCATCCATACTGATATGTCTGCCAGACATGCAGAGATGCGATTCGCCACCTGGTTATCAGAAGGGGGAAAGGAGAAGATTAGTTGTGTATCGTCAGCGTAGCAATGATAGGAAAGGCCATGTGAGGATATGACAGAGCCAAGTGACTTGGTGTATAGGGAGAAAAGGAGAGGGCCCAAAACCGATCCCTGGGGGACACCAGTGGTGAGAGCACGTGGTGCGGAGACAGCTTCCCGCCACGCCACTTGGTAGGAGCGACCGGTCAGGTAGGACGCAATCCAGGAGTGAGCCGCGCCGGAGATGCCCATTTCAGAGAGGGTGGAGAGGAGGATCTGATGGTTCACAGTATCAAAGGCAGCAGACAGGTCTAGAAGGACAAGAGCAGAGGAGAGAGAGTTAGCTTTAGCAGTGCGGAGAGTCTCTGTGACACAGAGAAGAGCAGTCTCAGTTGAATGACCAGTCCTGAAACCTGATTGGTTTGGATCAAGAAGGTCATTCTGAGAGAGATAGCAAGAGAGTTGGCTAAAGACGGCACGCTCAATAGTTTTGGAAAGAAAAGAAAGAAGGGATACTGGTCTGTAGTTGTTGACATCAGTGGGGTCGAGTGTTGGTTTTTTGAGAAGGGGAGTAACTCTCGCTCTCTTGAAGACGGAAGGGACATGGCCAGCGGTCAAGGATGAGTTGATCAGCGAGGTGAGGTAGGGGAGAAGGTCACCGGAGATGGTCTGGAGAAGGGAGGAGGGGATGGGGTCAAGCGGGCAGGTTGTTGGGCGGCCTGCAGTCACAAGTCGCAGGATCTTATCTGGAGAGAGAGGGGAGAAAGAAGTCAAAGCATAGGGTAGGGCAGTGTGAGCAGGACCAGCAGTGTCATTAGACTTAACAAACAAGGATCGGATGTCGTCAACCTTCTTTTCAAAGTGGTTGGCGAAGTCATCCACAGAGAGAGAGGAGGGGGGGGGGGGGAGGGAGGATTCAGGAGGGAGGAAAATGTGGCAAAGAGCTTCCTAGGGTTAGAGGCAGATGCTTGGAATTTAGAGTGGTAGAAGGTGGCCTTAGCAGCAGAAACAGATGAAGAAAATGTAGAGAGGAGGGAGTGAAAAGATGCCAGGTCGGCAGGGAGTTTAGTTTTCTTCCATTTCCGCTCCGCTGCCCGGAGCTCTGTTCTGTGAGCTCGCAATGAGTCATCAAGCCACGGAGCTGGAGGGGAGGACCGAGCCGGCCGGGAGGATAGGGGACACAGAGAGTCAAAGGATGCAGAAAGGGAGGAGAGGAGGGTTGAGGAGGCAGAATCAGGAGATTGGAGGGAGAAGGATTGAGCAGAGGGAAGAGATGATAGGATGGAAGAGGAGAGAGTAGTGGGAGAGAGAGAGCGAAGGTTGCGGCGGCGCATTACCATCTGTGTAGGGGCAGAGTGAGTAGTGTGGGAGGAGAGTGAGAGAGAAAAGGAAACAAAGTAGTGGTCGGAGACTTGGAGGGGAGTTGCAGTGAGATTAGTAGAGGAGCAGCATCTAGTGAAGATGAGGTCAAGCGTATTGCCTGCCTTGTGAGTAGGGGGGGACGGTGAGAGGGTGAGGTCAAAAGAGGAGAGGAGTGGAAAGAAGGAGGCAGAGAGAAATGAGTCAAATGTGGACATAGGGAGGTTGAAATCCCCCAAAACTGTGAGGGGTGAGCCATCCTCAGGGAAGGAACTTATCAAGGCGTCAAGCTCATTGATGAACTCTCCAAGGGAACCTGGAGGGCGATAGATGACAAGGATATTAAGCTTAAATGGGCTAGTGACTGTGACAGCATGGAATTCAAATGAGGAGATAGACAGATGGGTTAGGGGAAAAATTGAGAATGTCCACTTGGGAGAGATGAGGATTCCTGTACCACCACCCCTCTGACCAGATGCTCTCGGGGTATGCGAGAACACATGGTCAGACGAGGAGAGAGCAGTAGGAGTAGCGGTGTTTTCAGTGGTGATCCATGTTTCCGTCAGCGCCAGGAAGTCGAGGGACTGGAGGTTGGCATAGGCTGGGATGAAGTCAGCTTTGTTGGCAGCAGAACGGCAGTTCCAGAGGCTGCCTGCGACCTGGAACTCCACGTGGGTGGTGCGTGCAGGGACCACCAGATTGGAGAGGCAGCAGCCACGCGGTGTGGTGCGTTTGTGTAGCCTGTGCAGAGAGGAGAGAACAGGGATAGGCAGAGGCATAGTTGACAGGCTGTAGCAAATGGCTACAAAAATGCAGAGGAGATCGGAATGAAATGGGCTAAGCATCTGGGAGTGGAGAGAGCAGGGCCTCCCTCACCAAAACTTCTACCTCGGAAACTAAAATTGTTTCACTGAACCACCCGAAGAAAAAACTCTCCCAACTTCCGCCTTTGGAAATCAGAATTGTTGTGAACCACAGCGGTTCAATGTTTAAAGGAGTAGACTCAACCCACTTTGTTCAGCTAGCCAACTATGACTCCATAGCCAACTAGCAGACTAGCATCCAATAACAATAACACACCGTTTAGCGCCAACACTTGGTCACAACAAACCACCAATATTGTGATAACACACTAAACAGATCATTCGTGTCTGTGTCAAGTTCCTTACATGACGCAGCAATGATTAGACGTTGGCTAGCTAGGACAAGTAAATTGTGGTTAGCTACTTCAGTACAGCCAAATGGTCATGTTGGGTAGCTAGCAATGGCCACTGTGTCGACTCTGTTTGAAGAACGGCTAGCTAGCTAGCTTCGTGCTACAGCTGGCACGGCCGAGGACACTGCCAAGACACAGTAACTACCCACAACAACCCACGAAGCCTAGCTATGACGCCGTAGCCAACCTGCAAGCTAGCATCCATTAACACACAACTTAGCATCAACACCTGGCCACAACAAACTGCCAAGAGTGTGTCAGCACACCAAACAGACAATTCAAGTCCGTGTCGAGTTCCCTTCACAACGCAGCAAAAAAAAAAAGTTAGATCTCTACCTGAAGGAAGGGAGCGTCACTATCAGGCCATACAGTTAGAGCTCTACCTGAAGGGAGCGTCACTATCAGGTCATACAGTTAGAGCTCTACCTGAAGGAAGGGAGCGTCACTATCAGGTCATACAGTTAGAGCTCTCTCTACCTGAAGGAAGGGAGCATCACTATCAGGTCATACAGTTAGAGCTCTACCTGAAGGAAGGGAGCGTCACTATCAGGTCATACAGTTAGAGCTCTACCTGAAGGAAGGGAGCGTCACTATCAGGTCATACAGTTAGAGCTCTACCTGAAGGAAGGGAGCGTCACTATCAGGTCATACAGTTAGATCTCTACCTGAAGGAAGGGAGCGTCACTATCAGGTCATACAGTTAGAGATCTACCTGAAGGAAGGGAGCGTCACTATCAGGTCATACAGTTAGATCTCTACCTGAAGGAAGGGAGCGTCACTATCAGGTCATACAGTTAGAGCTCTACCTGAAGGAAGGGAGCGTCACTATCAGGTCATACAGTTAGAGCTCTACCTGAAGGAAGGGAGCATCACTATCAGGTCATACAGTTAGATCTCTACCTGAAGGAAGGGAGCGTCACTATCAGGTCATAGAGTTAGATCTCTACCTGAAGGAAGGGAGCGTCACTATCAGGTCATAGAGTTAGATCTCTACCTGAAGGAAGGGAGCATCACTATCAGGTCATACAGTTAGAGCTCTACCTGAAGGAAGGGAGCGTCACTATCAGGTCATACAGTTAGAGCTCTACCTGAAGGAAGGGAGCGTCACTATCAGGTCATACAGTTAGAGCTCTACCTGAAGGAAGGGAGCGTCACTATCAGGTCATACAGTTAGATCTCAACCTGAAGGAAGGGAGCGTCACTATCAGGTCATACAGTTAGAGCTCTCTCTACCTGAAGGAAGGGAGCATCACTATCAGGTCATACAGTTAGATCTCTACCTGAAGGAAGGGAGCGTCACTATCAGGTCATACAGTTAGATCTCTACCTGAAGGAAGGGAGCATCACTATCAGGTCATACAGTTAGATCTCTACCTGAAGGAAGGGAGCGTCACTATCAGGTCATACAGTTAGATCTCTACCTGAAGGAAGGGAGCATCACGATCAGGTCATACAGTTAGAGCTCTCTCTACCTGAAGGAAGGGAGCATCACTATCAGGTCATACAGTTAGATCTCTACCTGAAGGAAGGGAGCATCACTATCAGGTCATACAGTTAGATCTCTACCTGAAGGAAGGGAGCGTCACTATCAGGTCATACAGTTAGATCTCTACCTGAAGGAAGGGAGCATCACTATCAGGTCATACAGTTAGATCTCTACCTGAAGGGAGCGTCACTATCAGGTCATACAGTTAGAGCTCTACCTGAAGGAAGGGAGCGTCACTATCAGGTCATACAGTTAGATCTTGCAAGCTCAAACTCAATACATTTGTGCACCAACGGGAAGCTATTTAGCTAACCAACTGTTATTGTTTAGACAAAGATTGATTTGAGAATAAAATGAGTTAAATTGAAAATACAAAGGTTATGGGGGAAATGTTGTATACTGTTGTACCATGGGGTCATTACTGCAGCTCTCTCTCTCCTGTTGTACCACGGGGTCATTACTGCAGCTCTCTCTCCTGTTGTACCATGGGATCATTACTGCAGCTCTCTCTCCTGTTGTACCATGGGATCATTACTGCAGCTCTCTCTCCTGTTGTACCATGGGATCATTACTGCAGCTCTCTCTCCTGTTGTACCATGGGATCATTACTGCAGCTCTATCTCCTGTTTTACCATGGGATCATTACTGCAGCTCTCTCTCTCCTGTTGTTCCATGGGATCATTACTGCAGCTCTCTCTCCTGTTGTACCATGGGGTCATTACTGCAGCTCTCTCTCCTGTTGTACCATGGGATCATTACTGCAGCTCTCTCTCTCCTGTTTTATCATGGGGTCATTACTGCAGCTCTCTCTCTCCTGTTGTACCATGGGGTCATTACTACAGCTCTCTCTCTCCTGTTGTTCCATGGGATCATTACTGCAGCTCTATCTCCTGTTGTACCATGGGATCATTACTGCAGCTCTCTCTCCTGTTGTACCATGGGGTCATTACTGCAGCTCTCTCTCCTGTTGTACCATGGGGTCATTACTGCAGCTCTCTCTCTCCTGTTGTACCATGGGGTCATTACTGCAGCTCTCTCTCTCCTGTTGTACCATGGGGTCATTACTACAGCTCTCTCTCTCCTGTTGTACCATGGGGTCATTACTGCAGCTCTCTCTCCTGTTGTACCATGGGGTCATTACTACAGCTCTCTCTCTCCTGTTGTACCATGGGGTCATTACTGCAGCTCTCTCTCTCCTGTTGTACCATGGGGTCATTACTGCAGCTCTCTCTCTCCTGTTGTACCATGGGGTCATTACTACAGCTCTCTCTCTCCTGTTGTACCATGGGGTCATTACTGCAGCTCTCTCTCCTGTTGTACCATGGGGTCATTACTGCAGCTCTCTCTCTCCTGTTGTACCATGGGGTCATTACTGCAGCTCTCTCTCTCCTGTTGTACCATGGGGTCATTACTACAGCTCTCTCTCTCCTGTTGTACCATGGGGTCATTACTGCAGCTCTCTCTCCTGTTGTACCATGGGGTCATTACTGCAGCTCTCTCTCTCCTGTTGTACCATGGGGTCATTACTGCAGCTCTCTCTCTCCTGTTGTACCATGGGGTCATTACTACAGCTCTCTCTCTCCTGTTGTACCATGGGGTCATTACTGCAGCTCTCTCTCTCCTGTTGTACCATGGGATCATTACTGCAGCTCTCTCTCCTGTTGTTCCATGGGGTCATTACTGCAGCTCTCTCTCTCCTGTTTACCTTAACTGTAAATACGGGGAAAAAAGGGAAACAAATATGGATGTCAGAATATGAGTATTAATGAATCTTTGCAGAGGAAATGATGAGGAAATGGTTCACTTGTAAAATAATCAACTCTGACAAGCGAATATGAAACAGTTTAGCAAAACATTTCAAAGCTGCTATTTTGGAGAGCGGGGAAGCTATTATTACTATTATCACACACACACACAAACAAACACACACACACACACACACACAGACACACACACACACACACACACACACACACACACACACACACTTATAGAAGTTTTAGAGTGATGCATTGCAAAGAGAAGCCAATTGATGTCTCCCTAACCTTCGCCTTCTTTCATTAGCTTTCACATAGTGGGGCTCGGGATTCCTCCCCAAATCAAATCAGGCTTTTATATCAACACCATCCTTCATTTTATTGCTTCTCATGTTTATTTTGTGTTTGTCGCCCTCCTTGGCTCATTGTATTGTCTCTGTATGAATAATAAGAAGAAGAAGTCCTGTGGCGGATCTCTGGTGCGTCTGGAAGAAAAGAGAGACTCACAGAGAGTCTGTTTGCCGCAGCACTGATTAAGAATCTAGATGTTTAAGGAAGACTGGGTTTTTTCTGACAGTTAAGGGTGGTTTCTAGGGGGGGGGGGGGTGGTAACCCCATCCTCAGGCATAGATTGGGAGAACTGTCTGATGCAGTAGACTACTAGGGGGGTGAACAAGAGACTTGGGTGGGTGGTGAGGGGTATTGAGGGAGTTTTTTCTGGCAACCAAGGGGCCTCCTAATATGGATGCCGTAGACGGGTGTTCCATAATATGGATGCCGTAGCGGGGTAGAGGTTGACTGTTTACATTAGTTGATCTAAATAATTGTATTTGCATCCCAAATGCCTCCCTATTACTTAAATAGTGCACTACTGTTTGGGACACACCACCACATCACATCAGTAATTCCTTCAGAAGGACCTAGGAAAGGCAGATGAGAGGGGAACATATCAATGAGCGATGCTACACCATGCTCTCTCAATTTCAATTTAAATTTAAATTTAAGGGCTTTAGTGGCATGGGAAACGTGTGTTAACATTGCCAAATCAAGTGAAGTAGATAGTAAACAAAAGTGAAATAAACAATAAATATTAACTGTGGCTGTCTCTCTCTCTCTCTCTCTAAGAACCTCCTATTGGCACAGGGGATGAAAAATCTGCTACATTTACTGAAACCAATGTTTTTTTTTTTTTATGATCACAGAAGGATGGAAGGATATTCCTCTAACTCAATCGTCGCTCAAACTGTAGACATGACACTAAGACACACTAAGAATTGGGGCATGGTTATAGTTCTGCATCCCTCCATGCTATCAGACAAGGCATGCGTCCAAAATGACACCCTATTCCCTACATGGAACATGGGGCTCTGGTCAAAAGCAGTGCAGTTAATAGGGTGCCATTTAGGACAGGCCCCTAAAGTAGCGTCTGGGGGTCTGGGGGTCTGGGGCTCTGGGGATCTGGGGGTCTGGGGCTCTGGGGGTCTGGGGCTCTGGGGTCTGGGGCTCTGGGGGTCTGGGGGTCTGGGGCTCTGGGGGTCTGGGGTCTGGGGCTCTGGGGCTCTGGGGGTCTGGGGCTCTGGGGGTCTGGGGCTCTGGGGTCTGGGGCTCTGGGGGTCTGGGGGTCAGGGGGTCTGGGGCTCTGGGGCTCTGGGGGTCTGGGGCTCTGGGGGTCTGGGGCTCTGGGGTCTGGGGCTCTGGGGGTCTGGGGGTCTGGGGCTCTGGGGGTCTGGGGTCTGGGGCTCTGGGGCTCTGGGGGCTCTGGGGGTCTGGGGCTCTGGGGGTCTGGGGCTCTGGGGGTCTGGGGCTCTGGGGGTCTGGGGGTCTGGGGCTCTGGGGGTCTGGGGCTCTGGGGCTCTGGGGCTTTGGGGCTCTGGGGGTCTGGGGGTCTGGGGCTCTGGGGCTCTGGGGGTCTGGGGCTCTGGGGGGACCACTCATTCTGTACCATCACCAGCCCTGCCTGCTCAAATGAACACATCACCACCACACCATGCAGACAACAGTCACATTTACATACTGTATTATGTTAACACATGCTAGAGCCGGCAATGATTTAAAACTCTATTTAAATACCCTAACGGTTAAATGCAGAGAGAGCAGAGCAGAGGAGAGGGTGGCTGTCTTATCTATACTGAACAAAAATATAAAATGCGACATGCAACAATTTCAACGATTTTACTGAGTTACAGTACATATAAAGGAAATCAGTCAATTAAAATAAATGCATTAGGCCCTAATCTATGGATTTCACATGACTGGGCTGGGGAGCAGCCATGGGTGGGTTTTTCCCCACAAAAGGGCATTATTACAGAAAGAAAAACTCAGTTTCATCAGCTGTCCGGGTGGCTGGTCTCAGACGATCCCGCAGGTGAAAAAGACAGATGTGGAGGTCCTGGGCTGGCGTGGTTACACTTGGTCTGCGGTTGTCAGGACGGTTGGATGTACTGCCAAATTCTCTAATATGACGTTGGTAGAGAAATTAACATTCAATTCTCTGGCAACAGTTCTGGTGAACATTCCTGCAGTCAAAATGCCAATTGCATGCTCCCTCAAAACTTGAGACATCTGTGGCATTGTGTTGTGCGACAAAACTGCACATTTTAGAGTGGCCTTTTACTGTCCCCTGCACAAGGTGCACCTGTGTAATGATCATGCCGTTTAATCAGCTTCTTGATATGCCAAACCTGTCAGGTGGATGGATTATCTTGGCAAAGGAGGAAATGCTCACTAACAGGGATGTAAACTAATATTGTGTACAACATTTGAGAGAAATAAACTTTTTTGTGCGTACGGAACATTTCTGGGATCTTTTATTTCAGCTAATGAAAGATGGGACCAACACTTTACACGTTGTGTTTATATTTTTATTCAGTAATATAACAGAAAAACCAGAACTCTTGAACCCCCTCTGAGAGAGAGAGAGAGGACTTCAAGAACATTCAGCATCTCACAATTCAAAGTTGGAGGAATTCCAATTCTACAATCTACATGATGATGGATATGAAGGGATTGGTAGAGCCATGCACTGGAGTGCCCTATGGACGCCACAATTACAGTGGAAGGATAAAACAGTCACATACAAATAGGGGCACAATTTAACATAAGTTTTACCTCGTATACGTAGGGTTAAATAAGCAGCCACTTTAGTGATCTTGGTAACTACTACGAAAAAGTTGTTCAAACGTTGAAGTCTATTCTCAGCATTGAATACACTGTTTCTTTGGTGAAGGAAAGAGACGGAAAAGGGGAAATAATCCAGAGAAGGACAGACAGAGAGAGAGAGAGAGAGAGAGAGAGAGAGAGAGAGAGAGAGAGAGAGAGAGAGAGAGAAAGAGAGACAGAGAGAGAGAAGGGGAGAGAGACAGAGAGAGAGAGAGAGAGAGAGAAAGAGAGAGAGAGAGAGAGAGAGACAGAGAGCGAGAGAGAGAGAGAGAAAGAAAGACAGACAGAGACAGAGACAGAGACAGAGACAGAGACAGAGACAGAGACAGAGAGAGGAGAGGGTAAGTCTCATGGATAGAGGTACAATGGCTTTCGAAAGTATGTGTTTGCTTATTTTCTTCTTTAAGCAATGGCTTTTTTCTGGCTACTCTTCCGTAAAGCCCAGCTCTGTGGAGTGTATGGCATAAAGTGGTCCTATGGACAGATACTCCAATCTCCGCTGTGGAGCTTTGCATCTCCTTCAGGGTTATCTTTGGTCTCTTTGTTGCCTCTCTGATTAATGCCCTCCTTGCCTGGTCCTTGAGTTTTGGTGGGCGGCCCTCTCTTGGCAGGTTTGTTGTGGTGCCATATTCTTTCCATTTTTTTTATAATGGATTTAATGGTGCTCCGTGGGATGTTCAAAGTTTCGGATATGTTTTTATAACCCAACCCAGATCTGTACTTCTCCACAAATGTGTCCCTGACCTGTTAGGAGAGCTCCTTGGTCTTCATGGTGCCGCTTGCTTGGTGGTGCCCCTTGGTTAGTGGTATTTGAGACTCTGGGGCCTTTCAGAACAGGTGTATATATACTGAGATCATGTGACACTTAGATTGCACACAGGTGGACTTTATTTAACTAATTATGTGACTTCTGAAGGTAATTGGTTGCACCAGATCTTATTTAGAGGCCTCATAGCAAAGCGGGTGAATACATATGCACGCACCACTTTTCCGTGATTTATAAAAATTACAACAATTAAACAAGTTTAAAAAAAAGACATTTCACTTCACCAATTTGGACTATTTTGTGTATGTCCATTACATTAAATCCAAATAAAAATCCATTTAAATTACAGGTTGTAATGCAACTAAATAGGAAAAACGCCAAGGGGGATGAATAGTTTTGCAAGGCACTGTATCTTCACTATGATCTGTTCTTACCGTATACAGCAACATACAACATTGGTTATGGATTTATTTTACAATTCAATGTTTTCCTTAACCCATTTGGTAAACTTTACACAATGTGACCATGTAGCAGATTTACTTTTTAACCTTTACACAATGTGACCATGCAGCATATTTACTATTTAACCTTTACACAATGTGACCATGTAGCAGATCAATTAATTTACATTTGTCAAAGAAAAGTTTCCTCACATTTAGGCCATTCCTGGGCATCTGCTGAAAAGGTTTAAAAAAATAGACGAGCACGTGTCTGCACCTATAGAGCACCCTCATCTGTATATAGAGAGCTTTTCACCTAAGAAGAGAAAGACAGAGAGAGAGAGAGAGAGAGAGAGATAGAGAGAGAGAGAGAGAGAGAGAGAGAGAGAGAGAGAGAGAGAGAGAGAGAGAGAAGAGAGAGAGAGAGAGAGAGAGAGAGAGAGAGAGAGAGAGAGAGAGAGAGAGAGAGAGAGAGAGAGAGGGGAGTTAGGGAGGGAGAGGGAGAGAGAGAGAGAGAGAGAGGGAGAGCGAGAGAGAGAGAGAGAGAGAGAGAGAGAGAGAGAGAGAGAGAGAGAGAGAGAGAGAGAGAGAGAGAAGAGAGAGAGAGAGAGAGAGGGAGGGAGAGGGAGAGAGAGAGAGAGAGAGAGAGAGAGAGAGAGGTAAGTTGGGGATACAGAGAAACTGTACAGGAGACTGTTGCCCAGCTACCATAGCTGAAGTATAGAACATTCCACTTACTGTTTCATTATATGGTTTCATTTCACTCTAAAGTGGCCATAAAATCCATAGTAATTACATTGGCAGGTAACATACAGTGTAAATACTGTGTACTGTACCTCCTTTAAC